>NC_041392.1:53202901-53213023 GCF_002162155.2 Triticum dicoccoides | reverse complement strand
AATCTGTTTCGCCTAACTTTAAAAAATCGTACCGAGTGGTGAGCAAGTCTCTCACTCGGAGCCTTAGCTGCAGTCCAGTACTCGCCTAAGTTTAAAAAATCCTACCAAGTGGTGAGCAACCCTCCCACTCGGGGGCTTAGCTACAGTTCAATACTCGCCTAAGTTCAAAAAATCCTACCGAGTGGTGAGCAACCCTCCCATTCGGAGGCTTAGCTGCAGTCCAGTACTTGCCTAAGTTCAAAAAATCCTACCGAGTGGTGAGCGACCCTCCCACTCGGGGGCTTAGCTGCAGTTCAATACTCGCCTAAGTTTAAAAAATCCTACCGAGTGGTCAGCAACCCCCCCCCCACTCGGGGGCTTAGCTGTAGTTCAATACTCGCCTAAGTTTAAAAAATCCTACCGAGTGTGAGCAACCCTCCCACTCGGAGGCTTAGCTGCGGTCCAGTCCTCGCCTAAGTTTAAAACAATTCTACCGAGTGGTGAACAACCCTCCCACTCGGGGGCTTAGCTGCAGTCCAGTACTCGCCTAAGTATTAAGGCTCGCTCCATCCTTACCCGTAAGGACGGCAAGGTGCAGGTCGACCACGATCTGCCCTCGGAGCTTCGCCACAAATACAATGCCCGCTCCATCCTCACCCGTAAGGACGGCGAGGTGCAGGTCGACCACGATCTGCCCTCAGAGCTTCGCCACAAATACAACGTCCGCTCCATCCTTATCCGTAAGGGTGGCGGGGTGCAGGTCGACCACAATCTGCCCATGATTCACTCGACTGAGCTGCATCACAAAGTCAATAGCAACTCAAACTACAAGAAACAAGTCCTGCGCAAAGAGTCAAAAGATTCAAAAGCAACCAAAGTTGAGATAAAATCCTAAGGTTCCAGAACACGGATTAAAGTACTCGGGCATCAGGCCCTAAGGAGTTTAACGGTTACAAAATCACTCGGCATTCCGAGGCAAATTTAAGGCGGGGCATAAAGTTTGTTCACTCTACAGGAGGAGGGCTTGCAGGCTCGACGAACTCGTCCAGATCAATCCCGTCAGCAATCTGAGTGGCAGTAGCAATGAAGGTTTCCATGAAGGATCGGAAGTCATGCTTTTTGGTATTGGCAACCTTGATCGCTACCAGCTTCTCTTCTCGGGCTTCCTTGCAGTGGACACGAACCAGCGACAGAGCCACGTCAGCACCGCATCGAGCAGAAGACTTCTTCCGTTCTTGCACTCCACCAGGGACCTCATTGAGTCGAGTCATCAGAGACTCGAGGTCATTTTCAAGCGTCGCCCTTGGCCAGAGTGATGTATTGATGCGCGACACCGCCACCTTCAGGCGAGCAAGATAGCTCGTAACACTGGCAACATGGGATTCCAGTCGAAGCACGTTCATAGAAGCATCATCACCGACGGGAGAAAGGACAGGGTCCAGACCTGTCTCGACCCGCCCAGTCTCTTCTTCAAAGTTTTGACAAAACTCTACAAACTCAAAGAAATAATGAGTCGATGAATGCTTGATGAATCGACAATAGTTAAACAGTCGAGCAAAGGGAAATACCTTCGAGCATAAGGAACAACTTTTTGGCAAGTGCCCCCAGATAAGCCTCCAGGTCATTTCTCTTACGAGAAATGCCTTCAATCTTCTCGTTCAAAGCAACTTTGTCCTTCTTCAGATGGGTTGCTTCTTTGTTGGCCTCGGTGAGGGATGCCTTTCGTTTGGCATTGTCTTACTCCAGTGCTCCGACTGAAGCCAGCTTCTTGTTCGCAAGTGCAGTCTTCTCCTTAGCCTCCTTCTACACAGCTACAAGGTCAAGATCCTTTTGCGCCAAAGCTTGCTTCATTTTCTCTGAAGAATGTGCAAGATCAAAGATCAGTCGCTTCCGAGTGAATAGAGCTCTAAGACTACCGTAGAATCAAAACATTCTATAGCAGTCTCGGGACTACACCCAATGGGTGCACTTAGCGTGCCCCCACCGGTTCGGGTTCCACTCGACATGGTCCGACCAGACCGAGTGGAAAAAAAAGAGAAGACCAAGGTTATTTTTTGAAGTCAACAAAAGACATTCTCCGACCCCAACCGACTGCCAGCAGTCGACTGTGGTCTCGGGGACTACACCTAGTGGGTGCACTTAGCGTGCCCCCACTGGTTCAGATTCCACTCAACATGGTCCGACCAGACCAAGTGGAAGAGTGAAACAATAAAGACATAAATTCAAACACCCAGTAGGTGTGCAGATGTGAAGTGCATAATAACAGGAGAATGCACAAAGAAAAGTTTCCAGGTAGCATATCCTAACAGAACAAGCAACAAGATAAGAATTCAGTCGGAAGCCAACTTACCTGGACATTGGCTCGAAGGGCCGCACTGGCGTCATAAGCAGCCTGACTATTTTCATGCACCACCTTCACTCGCTCCATCATTATGCCAGCTTGGCGAATGGCTTCTGCAGCGGCGCTTGCCTGATCTTCTGGAACGTGATAAGTAGTGAAGAATGGGGTTGGCGGTTCAGTCGCGGCAGCTTGAAGTTCCGAGGCATGAGGCTGGATAGTTGAAGCAAACACTGGTGCAGTTGACGATGTGGGGTGTTCACTTGATACTGGAACAGAGAAAGTAACAGAAGCCTGAGTCACATCTTCAGGCTGTTGAATCACTGGCTCTGCCACCAGCACCGACTGGGACGTCTTGCCAGTTGATGCCTTCTTACTCCTCCTGGGCCTCGGCGACACGTCCTCGTCATCATCTGGAAGATCAATGCCATGGGGAGGAGCTGCAAAAAGAATTAGTTGTCAAAATTCAGTCGGTCAACAAAATAGGTGAGGAAGCAAAGGAAAGTTTGCAAAAGTCATACCCTGGTTAGAAGTGACCGTGTCTTCTATGTCTTCATCATCATCCCTGTAAGAAGAAGTCCCAGAAGTAGCAGCTCTGCAAGTTTCAAGATTCACTCGGACAAATGAGAAAGAGAGTCGACAGCATAAATCCTCGACCGAAAGGTGGAGACAAGACACTTATGCAGAAGCGACGGGGACGTCAATCTTGATCTTGTGCAGGGCCTTCCGAGGCTTTGGTTCTATAACCTTTTGCTACTTCGGGGCCTTCTCAGTCAGCACAGGGGAAGAGGTCCGAGTGCGCTTGGAAGTTTGTCCGATCGGCCTAGCTACTTCTCCATGGACACTCGCTGGGTCGTGCTTATGTTTGGAATGCTTTTCAGTGCGAGGCGGTGACTCGACTTCTTCACCACTGCTTGAGTCCTCGCTTTCCTCCTCCTCTTCCCCTCCATCAGATTGCCAATCCATGCTTTCACCTTCGCTCGCCTCCCCTTCCGGGTCCTGCTCCTGCTCTCCGTTGGGCATCGAGTACATCTCAATGAGGGCCTGAAAGACAACAAGTAGAACAAATGTCAGTCGATTGGCAAAAAGCGATTACATGATAGATCAAAAACACTCGAAAGATAGAATTGGACCTTGTCTGGTTCATATGAGTTCTCGAGTGGAGGGATTCTCCTGGACCCCATGGGGTTATCCTTGTTGCCAGTGATGCCCCTCAACCACTGCTCCACCGTATCCTCGTCGACTTCTTCTGGGTGGATCTGAGTGGTATCTTCGATGCCCGAATACATCCACATCGGATGGTCGCGAGCTTGAAGTGGCTGAATGCGTCGTCTGAGGAAGACCTCCAACAGATCCATGCCAGTCACGCCATCACGAACGAGCTGGACCACTCGCTCGACCAGCACCTTCACCTCCGCTTTCTCCTCTGGAGTCACTTTCAAGGCAGAGGGCTTCTCGACTCGAGCCATGGAAAAGGGGGGAAGTCCAGTCGACTGGCCTGGAGTCGGCTGGTCTTTGCAGTAGAACCAGGTCGACTGCCACCCTCTGACTGAGTCGGGAAGAATCATGGCTAGGAAAGTACTTTTACCTCTCATTTGGATCCCAAGACCCCCACACATCTGGATCACATGTGTCCCCTCATCACTCGGATTGGCCTTTTGGACCGACTGAGAACGACAGGTGAAAATGTGTTTGAAGAGGCCCCGGTGTGGTCGACAACCCAGGAAATTCTCGCACATGGACACGAATGCAGCGAGGTACACGATAGTATGGGGGGAAATGATGAAGTTGTGCTCCAAAGAAGTTCAAGAAACCTCGGAAGAAAGGGTGGGGAGGCAAAGAAAAACCACGGTCGAGGTGGGTGGCAAGGAGCACACACTCACCCTCCTGCGGCCGCGACTCGGTCTCATCCTCCGGGAGCCGCACTGACTTGTGGGGAATCAGTCCCTCCTCGACCAGATCGTCGATGTCATCTTGCCAGATCGTCGACCGAATTCAATCTCCCTGGATCCAACCGCGCGGCAGGCCGGATCTTGACGAGGATCCGCCCTGGCTAGTCTTCCTCCCTGTCGGTGTCAAAACCGGCGGATCTCGGGTAGGGGGTCCCGAACTATGCGTCTAGGCCGGATGGTAACAGGAGGCAAGGGACACGAAGTTTTACCTAGGTTCGGGCCCTCTTGATGGAGGTAAAACCCTACGTCCTGCTTGATTGATATTGATGATATGGGTGTTCGAAGAGTAGATCTACCACGAGATCAGAGAGGCTAAACCCTAGAAGCTAGCCTATGGTATGATTGTATGTTGTGATTGTTGTCCTACGGACTAAAACCCTCCGGTTTATATAGACACCGGAGAGGGTTAGGGTTAGACAAGGTCGGTTACAAAGGAGGAGATATCCATATACGTATTGCCTAGCTTGCCTTCCACGCCAAGTAGAGTCCCATCTGGACACGAGACAAAGTCTTCAATCTTGTATCTTCATAGCCTAACAGTCCGGCCAATGGAGATAGTCCGGCTGTCCGGAGACCCCCTAATCCAGGAGGACCAAGGGTTGAAATTCGGGGCGACTAGCTCCAGCGCATATACGTCCCTGAGCGCACGCTTCCGCTCCCTCTTGGGGATGTGGGTTGCGTATATCATGTTCGCCGTCCGCACTTGCGGGGGAAACCTCTTCTGTCCTCTGGTGTGCGGCTGCCGGGGTTCTTCCTCGTCATCGTTATGCGGCCCCTTGTCCTTGATTTCGGTGATTAACTTGTCGGCCTGCTTGAACACCCAACAATCCCTATTGGTGTGATTGGCTGGATTGTCTGGGGTGCCATGTATTTGACATGAGCGATCGAGTATACGGTCCAAGCTGGACGGACCCGGCGTACTTTCACTAGTAGAAAAAGGGTCAAACATGAAGCACATTAGTGCCGGTTTGAATTTGAGCCGGCACTAATGGTACCATTAGTGCCGGTTCGAACGACTATGCATTAATGCCGGTTCGTGTTGAACCTTTAGTACCGGTTCGTGCCACGAACCGGTACTAAAGGGGTGATGGCAGGCTGGCGTCAGGCTGGGGCCCCACGATCACCTTTAGTACCGGTTCGTGGCACAAACCGACACTAAAGGGCTACCTTTAGTACCGGTTTGTGCCATGAACAGGTACTAAAGGGGTCTGACCTATAGTACCGGTTTGTGACACAAACCGGCACTATAGGGCAATTTTCAAACTCTACCCCCCCCCCTCCCCCCGCGTGTGTCGCCATTTCAGTTCTGAAAAAATCAAAAGAAAATGATAAAAACTTCAAAAAATAAAATCCTTCGAGAGGTAGTTATATTACTACATCTACTAGTTAGGAAAATTTGAAAACTTAAATTTGGACATGTTTTGCAAAAAGTGTAGGGAAAATGTAAAACGGCTATAACTTTTGCATACGATGTCGGAAAAAAAACGTATAATATATCAAAAAATTCAGCACGAAAATCCGCATCCGATGGAGACCACCTACGGCCTGTTTGGAATTTTTTAGAATCCTCAAATTCCAAAAGGAAAAAAAGATATGGTCAAATTTCAGTTTTTTTAAAAAAAATTGGTTAAATCTGGTCAAACTACTTATTCAAGAAGTATTAATGTTACTACATAATTATTCAAGAATATTAGTGTTACTAAATAATTATTTTTATTTTTTGAATTTTGGTCAAATCTGGTCAAACTATGGTCAAACTATGGTCAAACTTATTCAAGAAATATTAGCATTACTAAATAATTACTGTTTTTTTAGAATAATAGTTTCAAACTCAAACGGTGAAATGTGTGACTTCATGCTCAAGCTAAACTCCTGAGGGTTAATAGGATTAACATCTTACTATTGTTAGGAAAACAACAAGTGCAGACTTGGAAACGAAGGAGAATAGAACCCGAAAGTTAATCGTGCTCGGCCTGGAGTAGTGAGAGGGATGGGTGACCGGTCGGGAAGTTAGATGATTTGGAATGAGTGATCCACACTTGAGCAGTTAAGAGAGGTGATTAGAGACTAAATCATCAAATAATTCAGAAAAATTAAAAATCGAAAAAAAATCAAAAAAAAATTCCAAAAAATTCAAAAAAAAACCTTTAGTACCGGTTGGTAACACCAACCGGTACTAAAGGTCCCCCATACCAGGGCGTGAGCTCACGCCACGTGGTGGCACTTTAGCGTCGGTTCGTGCCGAACCGGTACTAAAGGAGGGGCCTTTAGTGCCCACACTTTAGTGCCGGTTTCATAACCGGCACTAAAGGCCCTTACAAACTGGTTTTAAAGCTCCGTTTTCTACTAGTGTTTGTTTGACTGGCTTTTTCTGCTGACCGGGTTTAGATCCTTTGAATCTGGCATTGACTGTCGTATCCTCAGTACCTTCGCCGTTAATGCCGCGCTTATGCTTGTTGCGACGTGACCTGCTGTTGCCGTCCTTCGTATCTGAGGTACCATGGTTATTTGATATGTTGTTACTGCGAGCCAACCAGTAGTCTTCTCCCGCACAAAAGCGGGTCATGAGCGTCGTGAGGGCTGCCATAGATTTTGGCTTTTCCTGACCAAGGTGCCGGGCTAGCCACTCGTCTCGGATGTTGTGTTTGAAAGCCACTAAGGCCTCCGCATCCGGACAGTCGATGATTTGGTTTTTCTTTGTAAGGAACCGAGTCCAGAACTGCCTGGCCGACTCTTCTGGCTGCTGAATTATGTGGCTCAAGTCATCGGTGTCTGGTGGTCGCACATAAGTGCCCTGAAAGTTGTCGAGGAATGCGGCTTCCAGATCTTCCCAATAGCTAATGGAGTCTGCTGGCAAGCTATTAAGCCAATGATGTGCTGGTCCTTTGAGTTTTAGTGGGAGGTACTTGATGGCATGTATGTCATCACCGTGGGCCATGTGGATGTGGAGGAGGAAGTCCTCAATCCATACCGCAGGATCTGTTGTGCCGTCGTATGATTCAATGTTTATAGGTTTGAAACCTTCTGGAAATTGATGTTCCATTACTTCGTCTGTGAAGCATAAGGGGTGTGCGGCGCCTCTGTATTAAGCCATATCACGACGTAGCTCATATGGGTCCTGCCCGCTGTGTTCGGCCCGGCCGGATTTGCTTTTACTGTATCCGGCGTGATGTTTACCATCTCGTCGAGTGGTGCGTCCTCGTGATCCGTAGATCGATCTTGAGTGCTTTGCTTTATCCTCCAATATGTCTCGTAGGTCTGGCGTATCTCCCCATGCCTTCTTATTTGGATGGCGTTGGGGTGGAGGCTGAGCTTTTGGCAGGAATGCCTCTCTATCGCGGCCACGAGGTGGCTGGTCTGCCGTATCATACGCTTCTTCCTCCAGTCGGGGTAGTAACCTGCGCCTTGGGTAACTCTTGGAGGGACGCTCAAGTTTATATTCCTCGGCTGCAAGGACTTCAGTCCATTTGTTAGCTAGAAGATCTTGATCAGCTTGAAGCTACTGCTGCTTTTTCTTCAGGCTATTTGTCGTGGTCATAAGCCTGCGCTTGAAGCGCTCTTGTTCGACGGGATCCTCTGGTACGGCGAATTCATCGTCCCCGAGGCTTGCCTCATCTTTGGAGGGGGGCCTGTAATTGTCATCCTCCTCCTCTCCGCCAGCCGCTCTCTCAGGAGAGCTGGCACCTTCATCCTCCTGATCTAACTCTTGCTGGAGGGGGTTTTCGTTGTCTTTGGCGCTATCCGGAGTGTTATTATCTCCTCCGCCGGTATCACCACTTTTGCTTTGGCGGGACTTCGAGCAGCGCCGGTGATGTCGACGCTTGGGTTGCTTCTTGAAGGGATCATCCTCTGCTGTCTCGTCGTCGTTGTCTTCATTGGGTGTATCCACCATGTATATGTCATACGACGAGGTGGCTTTCCAGTGCCCTATAGGTGCTACTTCATGTTCGTCTCCTACATCATCATCCATACCGTTGATGTCTTTGGAGTCGAAGTTGAGCATGTCGGTTAAATCATCGACAGTGGCTACAATGTGGGTGGTGGGTGGGGCATCGAATTTCTTCGTCGTCCGCATCCCAGTCCTGTTGGCCATAATCCGGCCAGGGCTCTCCTGACAAAGAGAGAGACCTTAGTGAATTCAGAATGTCGCCGAAGGGCGAGTGCTGAAAGATATCCGCGGTGGTGAATTCCATGATCGGCGCCCACTCGGATTTGATTGGCGGAGCGCGGATGGTTCGAGGTCCAGAAGAGAGTCCAGCACCTTGGAGTCACGGGTTACTCAGGGGATTATGCTGGTGTTTGGCTCGATCGCCGTCGAGACTGTAGCCCCTAAGGCGGTGTCTAGCCACCCGTCCTTGATTGGCGCAGTTGGCTCCGAGCTAAGGGTCGGAGCTGGTGTGGGCGCGGCCTCTGAAGTATTGTCTGGTGGTAGAGCTAGGTCATGTCCATTGAGACAATGCGGCACGCCCGGCTGTGGCTCGAATCCGTCGAAGATCAAGTCTCCGCGGATGTCAGCCGTGTAGTTCAAAATTCCCAATCTGACCTGATGGCCAGGGGCGTAGCTTTCAATCTGCTCCAGATGGCCAAGTGAATTAGCCCGCAGTGCAAAGCCGCCAAATACGAAGATCTGTCCGGGGAGAAAAGTCTCACCCTGGACCGCATCGCTACCGATGATAGTAAGAGCCATCAAGCCTAACGGCGACGTCACAGAGGAACTCTCAATGAAAGCACCAATGTCGGTGTCAAAACCGGCGGATCTCGGGTAGGGGGTCCCGAACTGTGCGTCTAGGCCGGATGGTAATAGAAGGCAAGGGACACGAAGTTTTACCCAGGTTCGGGACCTCTTGATGGAGGTAAAACCCTAAGTCCTGCTTGATTGATATTGATCGTATGGGTGTTACAAGAGTAGATCTACCACGAGATCAGAGAGGCTAAACCCTAGAAGCTAGCCTATGGTATGATTGTATGTTGTGATTGTTGTCCTATGGACTAAAACCCTCCGGTTTATATAGACACCGGAGAGGGTTAGGGTTACACAAGGTCGGTTACAAAGGAGGAGATATCCATATACGTATTGCCTAGCTTGCCTTCCACGCCAAGTAGAGTCCCATCTGGACACGAGACAAAGTCTTCAATCTTGTATCTTCATAGCCTAACAGTCCGGCCAATGGAGATAGTCCGGCTGTCCGAAGACCCCCTAATCCAGGAGGACCAAGGGTTGAAATTCGGGGCGACTTGCTCCAGCGCATATACATCCCTGAGCGCACGCTTCCGCTCCCTCTTGGGGATGTGGGTTGCGTATATCATGTTCACCGTCCGCACTTGCGGGGGAAACCTCTTCTGTCCTCTGGTGTGCGGCTGTCGGGGTTCTTCCTCATCATCGCTATGCGGACCCTTGTCCTTGTTTTCGGTGATTAACTTGCCGGCCTACTTGAACACCCAACAATCCCTGTTGGTGTGATTGGCTGGCTTGTCTGGGGTGCCATGTATTTGACACGAGCAATCGAGTATAAGGTCCAAGCTGGACGGACCCGGCGTACTTTCACTAGTAGAAAAAGGGTCAAACGTGAAGCACATTAGTGCCGGTTTGAATTTGAGCCGGCACTAATGGTACCATTAGTGCCGGTTCGAATGACTATGCATTAATGTCGGTTCGTGTTGAACCTTTAGTACCGGTTTGTGCCACGAACCGGTACTAAAGGGGTTATGGCAGGCTGGCGTCAGGCTGGGGCCCCACGATCACCTTTAGTACCGGTTCGTGGCACAAACCGGTACTAAAGGGCTAACCTTTAGTACCGGTTTATGCCACGAACCGGTACTAAAGGGGTCTGACCTATAGTACCGGTTTGTGAC
>NC_041392.1:53133479-53202321 GCF_002162155.2 Triticum dicoccoides | reverse complement strand
CGTGTGTCGCCATTTCAGTTCTGAAAAAATCAAAAGAAAATGATAAAAACTTCAAAAAAAATAAAATCCTTCGAGAGGTAGTTATATTACTACATCTACTAGTTAGGAAAATTTGAAAACTTAAATTTGGACATGTTTTGCAAAAACTGTAGGGAAAATGTAAAACGGCTATAACTTTTGCATACGATGTCGGAAAAAAACGTATAATATATCAAAAAATTCAGCACGAAAATCCGCATCCGATGGAGACCGCCTATGGCCTATTTGGAATTTTTTAGAATCCTCAAATTCCAAAAGGAAAAAAAAGATATGGTCAAATTTCAGTTTTTTTTAAAAAAAATTTGGTTAAATCTGGTCAAACTACTTATTCAAGAAGTATTAATGTTACTACATAATTATTCAAGAATATTAGTGTTACTAAATAATTATTTTTATTTTTTGAATTTTGGTCAAATCTGGTCAAACTATGGTCAAAATCTGGTCAAACTATGGTCAAACTTATTCAAGAAATATTAGCATTACTAAATAATTACTGTTTTTTTAGAATAATAGTTCAAACTCAAACGGTGAAATGTGTGACTTCATGCTCAAGCTAAACTCCTGAGGGTTAATAGGATTAACATCTTACTATTGTCAGGAAAACAACAAGTGCGGACTTGGAAACGAAGGAGAATAGAACCCGAAAGTTAAGCATGCTTGGGCTGGAGTAGTGAGAGGAATGGCTGATCGGTCGGGAAGTTAGATGATTTGGAATGAGTGATCCACACTTGAGCAGTTAAGAGAGGTGATTAGAGACTAAATCATCAAATAATTCAGAAAAATTAAAAATCGAAAAAAGATCAAAAAAATTTCCAAAATTTTCAAGAAAAAATAAAAAAAAACTTTAGTACCGGTTGGTAACACCAACCGGTACTAAAGGTCCCCCATACCAGGGCGTGAGCTCACGCCACGTGGTGGCACTTTAGCGCCGGTTCGTGCCGAACCGGTACTAAAGGGAGGGGGCCTTTAGTGCCCACACTTTAGTGCCGGTTTCATAACCGGCACTAAAGGCCCTTACAAACCGGTTTTAAAGCTCCATTTTCTACTAGTGTTTGTTTGAATGGCTTTTTCCGCTGACCGGGTTTAGATCCTTTGAATCCGGCATTGACTGTCGTATCCTCAGTACTTTTGCCGTTAATGCGGTGCTTATGCTTGTTGCGATGTGACCTGCTGTTGCCGTCCTTGGTATCTGAGGTACCATGGTTCTTTGATATGTTGTTACTGCGAGCCAACAAGTTGTCTTCTCCCGCACAAAAGCGGGTCATGAGAGTCGTGAGGGCTGCCATAGATTTTGGCTTTTCCTGACCAAGGTGCCGGGCTAGCCACTCGTCTCGGATGTTGTGTTTTAAAGCCACTAAGGCCTCCGCATCCAGACTGTCGATGATTTGGTTTTTCTTTGTAAGGAACCGAGTCCAGAATTGCCTGGCCGACTCTTCTGGCTGCTGAATTATGTGGATCAAGTCATCGGCGTCTGGTGGTCGCACATAAGTGCCCTGAAAGTTGTCGAGGAATGCGGCTTCCAGATCTTCCCAATAGCTAATGGAGTCCGCTGGCAAGCTATTAAGCCAATGACTTGCTGGTCCTTTGAGTTTTAGTGGGAGGTACTTGATGGCATGTATGTCATCACCGTGGGCCATGCGGATGTGGAGGAGGAAGTCCTCAATCCATACCGCGGGATCTGTTGTGCCGTCGTATGATTCAATGTTTATAGGTTTGAAACCTTCTGGGAATTGATGTTCCATTACTTCGTCTGTGAAGCATAAGGGGTGTGCGGCGCCTCTGTATTAAGCTATATCGCGACGCAGCTCGTATGGGTCCTGCCCGCTGTGTTTGGCCCGGCCGGATTTGCTTTTACTGTATCCGGCGTGACGTTTACTGTATCGTAGAGTGGTGCACCCTCGTGATCCGTAGATCGATCTTGAGTGCTTTGCTTTGTCCTCCAATATGTCTCGTAGGTCTGGCGTATCTCCCCATGCCTTTTTATTTGGATGGCATTGGGGTGGAGGATGAGCTTTTGGCAGGAATGCCTCTCTATCGCGGCCACGAGGTGGCCGGTCAGCCGTATCATATGCTTCTTCCTCCAGTCGGGGTAGTAACCTGCACCTTGGGTAACTCTTGGAGGGACGCTCAAGTTTATATTGCTCGGTTGCGAGGACTTCAGTCCATTTGTCAGCTAGCAGATCTTGATCAGCTTGAAGCTGCTGCTGCTTTTTCTTCAGGCTATTTGCCGTGGCCATAAGCCTGCGCTTGAAGCGCTCTTGTTCGACGGGATCCTCTGGTACGGCGAATTCATCGTCCCCGGAGCTTGCCTCGTCTTCGGAGGGGGCATGTAATTGTCATCCTCCTCCTCTCCGCCAGTCGCTCTCTCAGGAGAGCTGGCACATTCATCCTCCTGATCTAACTCTTGCTGGAGGGGTTTTCGTTGTCTTCGGCGCTATCTAGAGTGTTATTATCTCCTGCGCCGGTATCACCACTTTTGCTTTGGCGGGACTTAGAGCAGCGCCGGTGATGTCAGCGCTTGGGTTGCTTCTTGGAGGGGTCATCCTCCGCTATCTCGTCGCTGTTGCCTTCATTGGGTGTATCCACCATGTATATGTCATATGACGAGGTGGCTTTCCAGTGCCCTATAGGTGCTGGTTCATGTTCGTCTCCTACATCGTCGTCCATACCGTCGATGTCTTTGGGGTCGAAGTCGAGCATGTCGGTTAAATCATCGACAGTGGCTACAATGTGGGTGGTGGGTGGGGCATCGAATTTCTTCGTCGTCCGCATCCCAGTCCTGTTGGGCATAATCCAGCCAGGGCTCTCCTGACAAAGAGAGAGACCTTAGTGAATTCAGAATGCCGCCGAAGGGCGAGTGCTGAAAGATATTCGCGGCAGTGAATTCCATGAACGGCGCCCACTCGGATTTGATTGGCGGAGCGCGAATGGTTCGAGGTTCGGAAGAGAGTCCGGCACCTTGGAGTCACGGGTTATGCAGGGGATTATGCTGGTGTTTGGCTCGATCGCCGTCGAGACTGCAGCCCCTAAGGCAGTGTCTAGCCACCCGTCCTTGATTGGCGCAGTTGGCTCCGAGCTAAGGGTCGGAGCTGGTGTGGGCGCGGCCTCTGAAGTACCATCTGGTGGTAGAGCTAGGTCATGCCCATTGAGACAATGCGGCGCGCCCGGCTGTGGCTCGAATCCGTCGAAGATCAAGTCTGCGCGGATGTCGGCCATGTAGTTCAAAATTCCCAATCTGACCTGATGGCCAGGGGCGTAGCTTTCAATCTTCTCCAGATGGCCAAGCGAATTAGCCCGCGGTGCAAAGCCGCCAAATACGAAGATCTGTCCTGGGAGAAAAGTCTCACCCCGGACCGCATCGCTACCGATGATAGTAAGAGCCATCAAGCCTAACGGCGATGTCACAGAGGAACTCTCAATGAAAGCACCAATGTCGGTGTCAAAACCGGCGGATCTCGGGTAGGGGGTCCCGAACTGTGCGTCTAGGCCGGATGGTAACAGAAGGCAAGGGACACGAAGTTTTACCCAGGTTCGGGCCCTCTTGATGGAGGTAAAACCCTACGTCCTGCTTGATTGATATTGATGGTATGGGTGTTACAAGAGTAGATCTACCACGAGATCAGAGAGGCTAAACCCTAGAAGCTAGCCTATGGTATGATTGTATGTTGTGATTTTTATCCTACGGACTAAAACCCTCCGGTTTATATAGACACCGGAGAGGGTTAGGGTTACACAAGGTCGGTTACAAAGGAGAAGATATCCATATACGTATTGCCTAGCTTGCCTTCCATGCCAAGTAGAGTCCCATCCGGACACGAGACGAAGTCTTCAATCTTGTATCTTCATAGTCTAACAGTCCGGCGAATGGAGATAGTCCGGCTGTCCGGAGACCCCCTAATCCAGGACTCCCTCACTCCCCTTCGCCTTCTTCGCACGCTCCAAGACCGCCATCTTCTCCTTCCCCATTGCAGCGGACGAAGCTCGAGCGGGCCGGCAGCACCGAGAGCAGAGGTGGATGCGGTGGAGAAACATAGGAGAAAGGGAGAGAATGGGGCGCACTGTGCAGAAAACCCCAGCCTTGTCACCCTATATGAGGTCTTCTCTCGAGTGGCTGACTTGTGGGTCCAAGCAATCCCGTCAAATCCCGCAACAGTCGCGCGCGTAGTACATGGTGAAAAAGGTGGCACGGGAATCGAGGCGCCCTTGCCTAATCTCCTCTGATTACTGCAGCCTCCTCCTCCCCGCGCGCTTCCCGAAATTCAAATCTTGCAGGATCCGCAAGCAGCAGAGCAACCTGTCATACGGAAGATTTTTTTTCCATATCAACACTCGAAGCTTTTCAATAAAAGTTCACTCGACAAACTAAGAATGGATCAAGGTGACTGAAGAAGAAATTGAAGTCATCGTGATTGGTCATTTGATCCCAGTCATATGCTTCCGAAGCGCAAGAATTGAGTCGGGGGTATTTTCAACTCCTTCTCCACTCGATCCCTAAACCATTCGGGGGCTAATGATGAAGATATGTATCTAGGGTAGGGTCATAGGCCTAACCTAGACACCCTCCACTGGGACATCACCCTAAATCCAGAAACATTCAAGGGATACCATCATCCACTCGACCAGAAGCATTCCACTCGGAAGACTCAAAGTCACTTGAATGTAGCAATTGTCACTCGGCGATCAGAAGACCTAAAGCCACTCTGTATAGAAACGGTCGAACGTTTATTCTGTAGATTTAATGGTCATTTATGCCACTTTATTACTAGCGTTACCAGTAACGCCGCATCTTTATGTACCTTAAACCCTTTGTAACTGAGGGCGGGAGGGGTCCGACGAACTCTATATAAGCCACCCCCCTCCTCAGGGACAAGGGTTGGAACCCCTGTAATACCACACTCATATAATCCAGTCGACCGCCTCTGGGCACTGAGACGTAGGGCTTTTACTTCCACCATGAAGGGCCTGAACTCATAAATATTGTGTGTACAACTTCACCACAGCTGGGATCTTGCCTCCTCATACCTACCCCCCATTCTACTGTCAGTCTTAAAACCATGACAGGCTCATAACATTTCCAGTACCCACTAAAATAATTTTCATCGCGTTCCGAACCAATTTTGGTTTAGTGAATTTCATCTGCGAAAAGCAAACAAGAATGTGTTTTCACTATTCATAAAGACAATTTTTCGCGTCCATTAAATCCGAAAATATTTCTGTGGGTCTTAGAATAATTCCAGTACCCACTAAAATGATTTTGGATTCATCCTGAAACAATATCAGATTAGTGAATTTCATCTGCGAAAAGCAACCAAACCGGTACCGACAGCTCCGGAACAATTCCAGCTTTTATCCCGGAAAATTCTAGAAAGTTTCCAGAATGACTCTGGCACCCTCCAAGAATTATCAGGCATGTGCCGAAACCAATTTGACTTAATAGTATATCCCGAAACAACTTTTCGGTTTCACCGAAACTCATCCGATGACCTCTCTCTGCGGAACTTTTCCGTTGTCCGAAACATTTCGGTGTCCGAAACTTTTTCGGTGATTTTCTCTCAAACTCCCTGTCTAGTATTCAACAGATAAATGATCCTTAAGCGTGTGACCCTATAGGTTCGATGAAGCATAGACATGACCGGAACCCTTTCCGATCAATGATCAACATCGGAGCCGTGGACACCCATATTGACCCCTATACCCACACGAATGAATATCCGAGCGAACCTCCAGTTGTCGTGTGCTATTCCTGTTGCTTCATGATATGTTACAAATACCCGAGGTGAGACATGTTGGCATCCCCATGGATCAACAACTTGTCCACTATGCTAGTTACATCGTTACCGGTATTGTTCTCTTTTCTCGTTCCCGTGTTCCGGCATCCCCGTGATCAAATCACAAAGTGTCTGGCCAGACGATAATGGATACCGTAACACCGAGAGGCCCCAGAGATATCTCTCTATCATTGGAGGAGCAAATCCCAATCTTGAGCTATCAAGTTACTTGACATACTTTTCCATGAACCTATAAGCTGCCATAATAGCCACCCATTTACGGATGATGTTTAACAAATCCCAAAGTTCATGAAGCAAGCATGAAGAAACTCGATACTCTCATGGTCTAAGAAATCATGCAAATGTTAATCATCTCTGTGTTATGTAACATTAACTTGTGACGAATGAATCTTATAGCATAACATCAATCCGGGTCAATTCAACACAAATTTTCTCTTAACATTGTGCCCTCGAAGTTGTTGGCATAGACATACCCATGATCAGGAAAACAGAACCATCATGCAACACTTGAACTAGTCTTAGAGGCCAGACTAAGAATACTTCTTACCGTTTATTATTCCACACGTGCATATGAGTCTTCCTCCGAGCCTCGTGTTATTGCAGACTCGAGAACCATAGCAGTTATAGCATGAAACATAAACATAATTATGAATTTGGAGATAAATAATATCATGTATTATTGCCTCTAGGCCATATCTCCTACACCAGGAACACCACGAAACCCTATTTCCACCGCCGCAACCTTCTGTACCTGTGAGATCCCATCTTGGGGCCTTTTCCGGCGCTCTGCCGGAGGGGGAATCGATCACGGAGGGCTTCTATATCAACACCATAACCTCTCTGATGATGTGTCAGTAGTTTACGACAGACCTTCGGGTCCATAGTTATTAGCTAGATGGTTTCTTCTCTCCCTTTGGATCTCAATACAAAGTTCTCCTTGATTCTCTTGGAGATCTATTCGATGTAATTCTTTTTGCGGTGTGTTTGTTGAGATCCGATGAATTGTGGGTTTATGATCAAGATTATCTATGAACAATATTTTATTCTTCTCCGAAATATTTTATGCATGATTTAAAAATCTTTGCAAGTCTGTTTGAATTATCAGTTTGGTTTGGCCTACTAGATTGATCGTTCTTGCAATGGAAGTAGTGCTTAGCTTTGGGTTCAATCTTGCGGTGTCCTTTCCCGGTGACAGCAGGGGCAGGAAGGCACGTATTGTATTGTTGCCATCGCGAATAAAAAGATGGGGTTTATATCATATTGCTTGAGTTTATCCCTCTACATCATGTCATCTTGCGTAATGCGTTACTCTGTTCTTATGAACTTAATACTCTAGATGCATGATGGATAGCGATCGATGTGTGGAGTAATAGTAGTAGATGCAGAATCATTTCGGTCTACTTGTCACGGACGTGATGCCTATATACATGATCATGTCTAGATATTCTCATAAGTATTCGCTTTTCTATCAATTGCTCGACAGTAATTTGTTCACCCACCATAGAATGTACTATCTTGGGAGAAGCCACTAGTGAAACCTATGGCCCCGGGTCTATCTTCCATCATATTATTTTCATATCAATTTGCTATTTCTATTACCGTTTATTTTACAATCTTTATTTTCCAATCTATATCATAAAAATACCAAAATTATTTATCTTATTATCTCTATCAGATATCACTTTCGTAAGTGATCGTGAAGGGATTGACAAGCTCTTTATCGCGTTGGTTGCGACGTTCTTGTTTGTTTGTGCAGGTACTAGGTGATTTGTATGTTACCTCCTACTGGATTGATACCTTGGTTCTCAAAAACTAGGGGCAATACTTACGCTACTATGATGCATCACCCTTTCCTCTTCAAGGAAAAACCAACGCATGCTCAAGAAGTAGCATACTACTGTGCACCCCAAATCCTTGAGTCAAGTTTCTTCCATGAGTGTTCACCATACCTACCTATATATGATATTACCCTGTTGTTCCAAGTAAATGTGTATGTGTCATCTCAAAAACCTTTAAATGAACATCTATTTTGTGTACATGTACCGTTCATGAAGCGGATGGGATAGTTAATATATTCCATGCTAAGTGTGTTTTACTCACTGATAAGAGTTTATTCACTTTCAAATTTAAGAGAGGCTGGTAAAAGGGATGCCCAGTTCTGCTTAAGTTAATAAAAACAAAACTCTCCCTGTAAAGTTGATTGATTGGTGGGCATCCGTGGATTCGGCTAGCCATGACTTGTGTGTTTTATGATTGTGGGGGAGTAAAGCATTTTTAATTATGAAAACCGCCATTAACGTGTTTAGCATGGAAGATATTGAAAACTTTTTCGTTATACCGTTAACAGGAAAAGTACACATCTCAAATGAAATTATCTCTGTTATAAGCAATGAGTTCTGGCGCATAAGCAAATCTTTGCTTCCCTCTACGAAGGGTCTGCCTACTTAATTTTTATGTTGAGTCAACTTCTTATTTCAACCTCAATTATTCTTTTTGGGGCAAGCATCATGTGATGGGAAAAGATCCAGGCACATATATCCAGTCAAATATATGTGATCATGAATTATTATTGTTAACAATTATCTCTATGATAAGTAAGTTGGGAGGTTAAGCATTAAGCCCCTATCTTCCTCGCTGCGCCGACGGGGAGAGGCAAGGCAGCAAATCCGAAACTGCCCCGTGCCCACCTTGAACCTCTCGAGGGCAATACGGAGGGTTAGCTCCTCATTGACATTGAGGTCCGAGTTGGAGCGCCTACCGGAGCTTAACATGGTCGTCGGAGTAGATTGGAATCAAAGAAATCAAAGTAAAGGATAAGAAAAGACGGAACGAGAGCGGAGTGAACTAAGCTAGGGTTTTTGGATTGGGGTTTTTTGGGACAGAGCGGGGCGGTGGTGGCCGGACTTGTCAGGTGGACGCGCCGGACTTGCCCGGGCCGCCTTGTGCCGGACAGCCCGGACGTTTAAGGCCGGTTTGAAACGTCTGAGTGAGTCGCTTTTTTGTGACCGATAAGTGATCAGACGGTCTGCCTGAATGTTTGAGGACGGATTGAGGCGCCGGCTCTAGATGCTCTCGTACCATAAATTAGAACATGTTTGCGAGACCTACATTTGCCCGTATACTGTGACCCGGACATTGTCATGCCATCCCACGAGTCCACGACTCTGGTTCACGACGCGTTGATAGCAAGCAGCAGGGAGTCCAAACAAACCTACTCACTATACGTAGCTCGATGCAAACAGGCTTGCCATCGAGTCCGGCACTCATCAACAAAGTGAACAAAAGTGCGGCGGTAATACTAGTAAGTTTACTTGAACACCCGGAGGGCTTGGTGCAGCGCCTGCTGGGCTTCGTAGTCCGCCTCTCTGGCTTCGTACTCCGCCAGAATCGCCTTGGCCAGGCGTTCGATAAGACAGGCATCGCCTGATCCATCTGCGTCGAGGTCGCCGTGCAGCGCCTCCACGGCTTCGCACAGCGCCGCTGTGGTTTCCTGCCCCGCCAGTGCGGTCTCACGCGCCGCGAGATGCTCCGGCAGCCACCACGGCTCGGGTGTCAGCAGGTCCCTGCGCGTATCTGGATAGATACAAGAATTTACTCGAGCTAAAACCACGACAAACTAAAACCACGACAAGTATTTTGGAATGGGGGTAGTAATTAAAGGAAACGAAGTAAGCAAGGAACGACCGTTGTTGGCTTTGCTTACCCTGGAGGGTCTTCTTCAACGCCGCCAGCTCGGGCAGGAGATGTTGGTCCGGCCGCAGCAGCTCGGCCGCCGGCCCGGCGAACATATCCATCATCGTCTTCCGCAGCGCCGCCATCGACTCTTGCCTGGCACGCCAGGCCGCGTCTAACTCGGCTTCTTCATCCTGCGTTGCACGCGGGTCCCCCGCCATCGTCCGTTGCACGTCGGACGCAGCGGTTTAGCTAGCTAGCTTGATTCGCTGGTGAGTGAAAGGAGGCGGAGAAGGGGAGGAGCAATAAATAGAATTGCCCAGCTAGTGCGTCCTTTATTTACCGACGCACGCGTGGCAGAGCCGCGAAGGTGAACGACACATGGCAGAGGATAGTTGAATGCGCGAGGAAGTGAAAAGCTTATGCGAGAAGCTATCTGTTCAAGTTAGCAGTGCTACGGCTATAGCTAGCTAGCTAGGGCACGTCGTGCTGCAGCGCCCTCTGCCGAACGCGTGGCCTCATGCCTGCAAGCTAAGAGCAACTCTAGAAGAGTCGTGTACATATCGTTTCGATTGTTATAATAGCCGTTATTACGGTGATTTTGATTGAAAATGTTGTTTAATCGTCATATCAACTGTTTTTATTTTGATTTTGATTGAAAATATTGTTTCAACAGAATCGTCGTCCCGCGATCGAAATAACTTTTTAGGGAACTGAATATCCAGCAAACGTCAAAATTTAGACATGACAAATTGAATATGTTTCATGGCAAATTATGTTTGCCGAGGATGGCATTTTTAGTGGCGAGCATGACAAATTCGACTCAGTTTATTATTATTTTTTTATGAAATTACCGTGTTTTCAAACTAAATTTGTCATCATCGCGCCAATGTAAATTGTCATAAAAATGTTAGATCTTTACCAAATATTGATGCCACAAATACTTTAGGATGCACTTTCTTTCTATTGCTGCCCACATGTCCATGCCGTTGCCTTTTCGTGCCACCTCTCCTTGTGGACCGTCGCGATCTGGTCCTGGTTGCCTTTGTTGATACGCTCCCACGCCTTAAAAGATTCACAAAGGTTGTCTGGCGTAATGAGCTGCACTGCTAAGCTGCCATGCCAAGCAACCTTAAGGTCGCCTGGCGTAATGTTTCCTTTGTTGGCGCGGTCCGATCGTGCTACCACTTCTGCCACGCAACCTTAAGGTGTTCGACGACTTGCCCTGAGGTAAATTTCCCCAACCTTTTCTAGTAGAATTAGTTTACCATTTCATAGATTCATGTTGGTGATATAAGATTTGCATTTTGTTGATGGATCTATTGGTAGAGAATTTTTTTTTAGATTCATTGTCAAATTCAAACTCAGAGTCTGAGAGTGAAATCATACACGACAAAGAAGACGAGATAATATTGATGGTTGCTTTATGGATAGCGGTAACCGGAACTAAGAGGAAGCATGCGGGATTGCAGGTTGGTCGTGCGGCATTTTTCCAGAACAGAATTGAAGGCAATGAGAAGCTCATGCATGACTACTTTCTGTCGGGTCACACCTTCCCGCGGTACGCATTCTAGCGACGCTTCTGCATGACTGAATGGTTGTTCCAACGAATTGCCGACCACATAGAGCCCAGTGAACCTTTCTTATAACAATGGCGAAATGTGGCCGGTCTATTGAGTTGTTTCCCTTTTTAGAAGGTAATCATGACACTTCAGATAATTGCATATGGCGTCTGCATATGCATTTGATGAGAATCTTCTAGTGGCTGAAGATAGAATCATAAAGTGCACAAAAGTGTTCCCTAAAATTGTATTGAGTGTTTATGGAGAGCAGCATCTGCAAGCACCCAATGTCAAGGACACTACCGGGCTTCTAGCGACTCATGAAGTAAGAGGCTGGCCTGAGATGTTAGAGAGTGTTGGTTGTATGCATTCGAGTTCGAAGAATTGCCCCGCAACTTGGCACATCCAATTCATCGAGCATTGACGTGATCCAACAATAATTTTGGAAGTTGTTGCCTCTGAAGATTTGTGAACACATTTTTTTGGATGTTGCATCAAATCAAGCTCGTGAGCTTCTATATTTAGCATTTGCCAGAGGTGATATAACGTCTTCCATCCACCCAAATATTGGCACCGCTGACATTTTGGCTCCCGCCCCTTCCGTCTCCTCCCACATCCCCACATCACCCCTATTTAGTGCCACATTCGCTACTCGTACCGCCGTTATTTGGGCCCGGTCGCCTCTGCTGATACCCTCCTGGATCTCCCATGCTTCGATGTACCTTTGTAACACCCACAATGCGGCTATATCTCCCACGTGTCGAGGCACGACTTAGAGGCATAGCCGCATGGTAGGCATGTCGCAAGAGGGGTAATCTTCACACATCCCATGTACTGAATAAGAAAGGGATAAAGAATTGGCTTACAATCGCCATTTCACACAAATACAAGTTAAACATACATCATCCAGAATACAATCAAGGTCCGACTACGGAATCAAAATAAAAGAAGACAACCCCAAATGCTAGATCCCCGATCGTCCCGACTGGGCTCCACTACTGATCAACAGGAAACGAATCAACACAACGAACAAGATCCTCATCAAGCTCCCACGTGAGCTTGGTTGCGTCATCTGCACTGGTATCATCGGCACCTGCAACTGTTTGGAAGTATCTGTGAGCCACGAGGACTCATCAATCTCACACCCGCGAGATCCTATTTAAGCTTATGGGTAGGAAAAAGGGTAGTGAGGTGGAGCTACAGCAAGCACTAACCATATATGGTGGCTAACATACGCAAATGAGAGCGAGAAGAGAAGCAATGCAACGGTCGTGAACTAGAAGTGACCAAGAAGTGATCCTGAAACTAATTACGTTCAAGCATAACGCAAGAACCGTGTTCACTTCCCGGACCCCGCCGGAAAGAGACCATCACGGCTACACACGCGGTTGATGCATTTTAATTAAGTCAAGTGTCAAGTTTTCTACAACCGGACATTAACAAATTCCCATCTGCCCATAACCGCGGGCACGGCTTCCGAAAGTTCAATCCCTGCAGGGGAGTCCCCACTTAGCCCATCACAAGCTCTCACGGTCAACGAAGGATATTCCTTCTCCCGGGAAGACCCGATCAGTCTCGGAATCCCGGTTACAAGACATTTCAACAATGGTAAAACAAGACCAGCAAGATCGCCCGATGCGTCGACATCCCGATAGGAGCTGCATATATCTCATTCTCAGGGCAACACCGGATGAGACAGGCTACGAGTAAGACCAGCCCTCGACTTTCCCCGAGGTGGCCCCGCAGGCGGCTCGGTTCGGACCAACACTTAGAGAAGCACTGGCCCGGGGGGTTAAAATAAAGATGACCCTTGGGTTGGCCAACCCAAGGGAAGGGTAGTAGGTTGTTAGGCAAATGTAAAACCAAGGTTGGGCCTTGCTGGAGGAGTTTCATTCAAAGCGAACTGTCAAGGGGTTCCCATAACACCCAACCGCGTAAGGGACGCAAATCAAGGAACATTACACCGGTATGACGGAAACTAGGGCGGCAAGAGTGGAACAAAACACCAAGCATAAGGCCGAGTCTTCCACCCTTTACCAAGTACATAGATGCATTAATTAAATAAGATATATTGTGATATCCCAACAAAAATCCATGTTCCAACATGGAACAAGCTTCAACTTCACCTGCAACTAGCAACGCTATAAGAGGGGCTGAGCAAAAGCGGTAACATAGCCAAACAACGGTTTGCTAGGAAGGTGGGTTAGAGGCTTGACATGGCAATATGGGAGGCATGATATAGCAGGTGGTAGGTATCGCGGTATAGCAATAGAGCGATCAACTAGCGAGCAAAGATAGAAGTGATTTCGAGGGTATGGTCATCTTGCCTGAGATCCCGCAAGGAAGAAGAACGAGTCCATGAAGAAGGCAAACGAACGTAGTCGAACAGATCCTCACAAACACGACGTTATCGAAACTAATCCGAAGAAGCAACACCGAAAAGAAGCAAACAACATAGTAAACAACCATCAAATCAACATGGCATGATGCACAACCAAGTATGATACATGTCCGGTTTAATGAAGCATGGCATGGAAAAATGCACAAGCAATCCTACAAATTAAGTGGAGCTCAATATGCAACTCCACATATTGGCGAAACACCACGTGACTTATTTAGTTCTCTCCCGTTTATGTACTCAACAATATTAAATGTTGGTTAGCATGGCAAGAGGTGAAGCATATGAAAACTACCTATCTAGGCAAGTTTAAATGAGGCCGAAACAACAAACAACAAGTCCGGAAACTCCTCATGTGCATATTTTTGGTTATGGTACTGTTCTGTCCTAAAGCATATTTTAAAGTTATTAAACATGCAAAGTAAAGCCACTATGTTAAACTAGGCATTTTTTTACCCCGTTTACATATAAAGTTTATTAAATTTGGAGCTACGGTTATTTAGTTATAAATTAAAGCATTTTAACATGGCATATGAGCAAAATGAACAAACAGCAAGGTTAAACATTTTAAACATAGATGAAAATTGCATATTATGAAACTAGATGAAATTCTAGTCATATTTCATACATAATTTATTTTAATCCGATGCACGGTTAGTGAGTTATGATATGCATGAACAACAAGGGTTTTTTTGCAAAACTGCATTCTCTGGAAAAATAACTAAATTCATAGATCTGGGAAAAACCTAAACAGGCCGAATCTGGCTGGCCCGATAGAGAGAAGGGCTGCTGCTCACATGGGCCAAGCCCAGTCGGGGAAGAGGCTTGGCAGGCAGGTTGTTGGGCCTTGAGGAGGGGCGCGGTCCACGTGCGGTCAACGGGCAGAGGAGGTTTGCGAGCGACGCGCTCGTCCTCCTCTCGTACAGGAAGAAGCGGCGGCGGTCTTAGGGAGCAGAAAATAGGGAGGCCGGCGGGTGCAAGGACGCGACGAAGGGACTTGTTGGTGAGGCAGGAGACGACGCAGCAATGCTCGTAGCAGAGGCGAGGTAGGGGTGGTCGATGCAGGGGCATCCCTTTGACGCCGCCGGCTGGATGCAGAGCATGTAGGGTCCGGCAGTCGCAAGGGCGACGAGGAGGTCCAGCGGGAGCCGCGGCGACTGACGCGGACAAGCGAGACGAGGCGGAGGGACTCCGGCGAGCGGCAGGATGGCGCGGTTCCAGTGAAGGAGAAGCAGAGAAGGCATGGAAGGAGGGCGGCGTGTCGTGAAGCACCAAGGGCGGCCATGGCGGGTCCCTGTAGAGAGAGAGAGACGAGAGGGAGTTGAGGGAACCAGGGGAGAGGAAGGAAGAGAAGTAAAAAAGGGGGCGCGACAGGGCTTTCCTGGGAGGCGGAGGGCGTCGGCAGGAGGAGCTCTGCTTCGGCGTGGCATGCGAAGACAAAGGTGAGTCAGAGGGCGCGCGGGTGTGGGGAAACTCGCGGTGGTCTCGATCCAGGCGGGAGCGGGGTCTGGTGCCCGAGCGGCTGATGTGCTCATGCAGCCCGCATAGCAAGGAGGGGAGGCTGCGGGCAGTGGCGAGAAGGATCTTCGTGGGGATTGGGATGGCCGGGATGGATTGGTCCGGTGGGGAAAGCGAGCTGGAGAGGTGGTTGGCTCGCGGTGGATCCCGAGGAAGATGGATTTGGTGGAGTGGCGGCGGCGACAGGGGACAAACCTCCTAGAAATTAGGGTTGGCTTGATTTGGTAGGGGTTGGTCTATATATATGAAAATGGATTGAGGTTGGACCCTTCGATCGAAATCGGGCGGTCGAAAAAAATAGGCTAGGAAGTCCAAATAATAAAACAGAGATGTTTTATAGACGTTTGGGGATGATCCGGACCCAACGGTGACGACTGTCCGGGTCGGGTCCAGGAAATCTTTTCGGACGCGTGCGCGAGGAGGGCCGCGGGCATAACCGAGAGAGGTTATATTGGGCCCGGCGGTGGGTAGCGGACTATGTAGACGGACTAGAGAGGAAAGAGAGGGAAAGCCCGACAATAGTTTTCGGAGACCGAAAACGTCCGACGTTAGACCGGCTATATTGCCGCTATAGTTATCCGTTGGGGCGTCAAACGGATTCCGAATGCGATGAAACTTGGCAGGCGACCTACTAACAACATAACAACACCGCATGCCAACTTTCATCCCATTCTGAGAACATTTCCCGGTCACTTATAAAATACTATTTCGGACGTGTCGCGGGCGCGTGCAAGTGTGTCTGGACTCAGAACGGACAACAGAGAGAACGAGGAGACCAGGACGGATGCAAGTTTTGAAAACATGATGATGCAATGCACATGATGACGTGATGAAATGCAACACGCAAGCAAATTACACGGCAACAAACAACGAATAACTGGAAAACACCTGGCGCGTCGGTCTCGGGGCGTCACAACCTTGCACCTACTTCGCGGCGTCTGGACGCCCTACCACTTCTGGCACACGACCTTATGATGTTCGATAACTTGCCCAGAGTTAAAATGTGTCAACCTTTTTTAGTGACTTAGTTTACTAGTTCATCGATTTGTATAGATGATATAAGATTTGCTTTTTCTGTAGATGGATCTGTTGGTAAATATATTTTATGATTCATCATCGAAATTGAGCTGGGTCTGAAAGTGAAATCATGGACGCCAAAGAAAATGATATTATATTTATGGTTGTTTAATAGATAGTAGTTGTAGAACTGCACGCACTAGTCAGTTCACCCAAAAGCTCAAGCTGATGGGGAAAGGTGGGACGTGCATTTATACGTCAATACTCCCTCTCATGTGTGGCTCCCTCAGGCCTCAACATGGACCGAAAGTGGGCTGCCATTTAATTGTGCCAGTGTGGTGTTGAACTCAAAACCTCTTGGCACTGCTATCATGTAGGAGAATAGAGAGGGATTTGTAGAATTGATGATTATTGCTTGAGCTTCTTGGGCATATATATAGGAATACATGATCAATTTGGAGTGTAAAACAAGGTAGAAATAAATTCTAGTATATCCCATGTTTCCTAATTAATCGTGATACTCAACAACGGCAACCAGAACAGAGAGGAAGCATGCAGGATCACGGGTTGGTCGTGCAACATTTAATCGGAACAAAATTGAAGGCCACGAGAATCTCATGCATGACAGAATTTTGTCGGGTCACACCGCCCGCCATACGTATTCAGGCGACCCTTTTGCATGACAGTACAATTGTTATGTTAATTTTTCGAAGGCATGAAGGCCAGTGGACCTTTCTTCCAGTAACAGAGAAATGCGGTTGGTCTCCTGAGTTTTCCCCCTTATCGGAAGGTAACTGTGCGACTCCATACAATTGCATATGGCATTCCTGAAAATGCATTCGGTGGATATCTTTGTTGGCCGAAGACACAATCCTAAAGTGCATGAACGTGTTCGCTAAAACTTTGTTGAGGGGTATGGAGAGTAGTATCTGTAAGCACCCAATGTCGAGGACACGACATGGCCTGTAGCAATGCACGGGGTAAGAGGTTGGAAAGGGACGGTAGAGATTGTTTGCTTGTGCGCAGGGCCAACCCACTTCTGCAAGGTGATCCTTGCCACAAAGATGGAGTACCTGCCTATGCCTCTAGACTTCACAAAGCTCTTCCTCGCCGTCCCTCCGGAGTTCAAGCTGAAGACGAACACCGGCTGCACATGGAGGGTGACGGTCCAGCTGATGAACGGCAGGGTCACCCTTGATCAGGGTTGGCCCCCCTTCACCGTTGTTCACCAAATCAGGATCAACTACATGGTCACCTTCAAGTTGTGAACTCCCGACACCCTGAAGTTGATCGTCCTCAACGACGATGGCATTGAAGTATTGACCATGTGCAAGAAGCATGACGACGCCTTCGCCGAGCTCTTTATTGTCTGATTGCTTCGTGTTCAGAGTTAAACTGGTTTCTCCTTTTTTTAAGACTATGTCATGCTTTGTTTAAGACGACATCTTTAAGATTCGTACTAGGTTAATCTGGTTTCTATGCTATCTATTTTGTATGTCTCTAGTTTGTTCTGGTTGCTAGTGTATTGATAACCTCACCACCTCCAGGAGGAGGTTACCAGACAATATGTGTTGCATGTAATCAAACATCCTGACTTGTGTTTCTGCCTAAAGAAGCCTGCAACCAAACAACCTACTTTCTGTTTTGCCACAGCAAGACTAGATGGTATACATGCAACCAAACAACATGCCTATGTTGATTTTTAGGCTGTTTTTCCTCAATCAGGCCCAACTGAGACAAGCATACAATGCAGGCAAAAAAGATGTGAGCAACTAAAGACATCCCAAGATCCCTGGCAGGCGCGCCTCCCTTAACCTCTCGGTGCTCCAACACACTACAATTTCATAGTGGTGTCGAACTGACGCAACAGCCAACGGGGCGATGGGTCAGAGATCTGACAACGAGAGCTTGACTGATTTGGTTTAGTGTTGGGGTGTACTAATGTGAACTTCTCGTGTGCGCACACACACACACACGCACGCACGCACGCACGCACGCATGCACACCGAGAGATAGACAAAAAGAACGTGGTGTGTGTGTGTCTAAGAGAGATATGGGGGCAGCCAAAAAATCATCACGCCAGCCCGAGCAACCCCACGACCAGAATCCGCAACGTGCCATGTTGCTCGGTCCCCAGCCCCCCAGTGCCGCGGACGCCTCCCACATCGACGGCATCCCTGTGGGGTCCCCAAGCCGATGCGCGATCCGCGGACGCCTCCCACACTGACGGCATCCCCGTGGGGTCCCCAAGCCGATGCGCGATCCGGCGCGACGGGAGGGGTTGGTGTCGGTGTCAAAACCGGTGGATCTCGGGTAGGGGGTCCCGAACTGTGCGTCTAGGATCGATGGTAACAGGAGACGGGGACACAATGTTTACCCAGGTTCGGGCCCTCTCTATGGAGGTAATACCCTACTTCCTTCTTGATTGATCTTGATGAATATGAGTATTACAAGAGTTGATCTACCACGAGATCGTAATGACTAAACCCTAAAAGTCTAGTCTGGCTATGATTATTCAGGTCTATCTACGGACCTAGCCCTCCGGTTTATATAGACACGGGAGGGATCTCGGGTTACACAAGGTCGATTACATAGAAAGGAATATTCATAGTTGATCGCCAAGCTTGCCTTCCACGCCAAGAAGAGTCCCATCCGGACACGGGTAAAGGCTTCGGTCTTCGTATCTTCACGACCCATTAGTCCAGCCCATATCAATAGGTCGGATGCCCGAGGACCCCTTAGTCCAAGACTCCCTCAGTAGCCCCTGAACCAGGCTTCAATGACGATGTGTCCAGCGCGAAGATTGTCTTCGGCATTGCAAGGCGGGTTCCACTTCCCGAATACTCCAAGATAGTCTTCAAAGGTGTCCAGATCTGCAACACAAGTACCACACACAACCGCAGGGAATATAATATTTCACGAGTCCCATCTGCTGACAACTTTTTGCAAGATGACATCACGTCTGTTCGATCACTATATCGAACCGTTTTTGTTCGCCGTTCCACGCTTCGAGATGCGGTTTCCATTGGCACGTCTTGTCAAAGCAGAGATCGTGTCCCCTTATTGCGGGATTTTCATCAATGCGGGCGTGGGTAACCCAACCGTGCCGTTTACACAACCCTTTGGAATAGGCGAGTTTTATGGCGAGTGGGGAGGCGTTCGATATTCACTGCCTTTATAAGGGGATAAGGATTCCCCCTTCTTCTCCCACGCCTTCTCTCTTCCTCTGCCCTTCCACTCTTGAGCTCCAGCGCCCAAGTTCCTATCTTCTTCCCACTCAAGCAAGCACTCAACCATGTCCGGATCCGAAGGTCAAGGAAAGTGGATGGTCTCCTCCGTCAAGGAGAAGGACATTATTGAGCTTCGGGCGGTCGGGTACCTGGCGAAGGAAATCGCCCACCATCTTCCAGCCCAAGGGCAAGTTGTCCACACACCGAAGCCCAACGAGAGGGTGGTATTCATCCCTCATTTCCTCCGCGGGCTAGGGTTTCCACTCCACCCTTTCGTCCGCGGGCTGATGTACTGTTACGGGATAGACTTCCATGATCTATCCCCGAACTCTTTCCTCAACATATCGGTGTTTATCGTCGTGTGTGAGGCCTTCCTCCGCATCCAACCCCACTTCGGGCTGTGGCTCAAGGTCTTCAACGTGAATCCGAAGGTGGTGGATGGCCAGCACGTGGAGTGCGGAGGCGCCATGGTGAGTAAGCTGACCAATGTCTCCTGGCCGAAAGGCACTTTCGTGGAGACTCTCAAGGAATGGCAGAAACAATGGTTCTACATCACAGAACCCCGCGGCGCCAACTGATACGTCTCCAATGTATCTATAATTTTTGATTGCTCCATGCTATTATATTATCTATTTTGGATGTCAATGCGCCTTATTTTACACTTTCATATCATTTTTGGGACTAACTACTAACCGGAGGCCCAGCCCAAATTGCTGTTTTTTGCCTATTTTAGGGTTTCAAAGAAAAGGAATATCAAACGGAGTCCAAACGGAATGAAACCTTCGGGAACGTGATTTTCTCAACAAACATGATCCAGGAGACTTGGAGTGTGCGTCAAGAAACAAAGGAGGAAGGCACGAGGCAGGGGGTGCGCCCTCCACCCTCGTGGGCCCTTCGTTGCTCCACCAACGTACTTCTTCCTCCTATATGTATGCACGTACCCCCCAAACATCCAGGAGCACCACGAAAACCTAATTCCACCGCCGCAACCTTCTGTACCCGAGAGATCCCATCTCGGGGCCTTTTCCGGAGCTCCACCAGAGGGGGCATTGATCACGGAGGGCCTCTACATCAACTCCATGGCCTCTCCGGTGATGTGTAAGTAGTTTACTTCAGACCTATGGGTCCATAGTAATGAGCTAGATGGCTTCTTCTCTCTCTTTGGATCTCAATACAAAGTTCTCCTCGATCTTCTTGGAGATCTATTCGATGTAATCTTCTTTTGTGGTGTGTTTGTCGAGATCCGATAAATTGTGGGTTTATGATCCAGTTTATCTATGAACAATATTTGAATCTCCTCTGAATTCTTTTATGTATGATTGGTTTATCTTTGCAAGTCTCTTTGAATTATCAGTTTGGTTTGGCCTACTAGATTGATCTTTCTTGCAATGGGAGAAGTGCTTAGCTTTGGGTTCAATCTTGCGGTGCTCGATCCCAGTGACAGAAAGGGAACCGACACGTATTGTATTGTTGCCATCGAGGATAAAAATATGGGGTTTATATCATATTGCATGAGTTTATCCCTCTATATCATGTCATCTTCCTTAATGCATTACTCTGTTCTTATGAACTTAATACTCTAGATGCATGCTGGATAGCGGTCGATGTGTGGAGTAATAGTAGTAGATGCAGAATCGTTTCGGTCTACTTGTCGCGTACGTGATGCCTATATACATGAGCATACCTAGATATTCTCATAATTATTCGCTTTTCTATCAATTGCTCGACAGTAATTCGTTTACCCACTGTAATACTTATGCTCTTGAGAGAAGTCACTAGTGAAACCTATGGCCCCTGGGTCTATCTTCCATCATATTAATCTTCCAATACTTAGTTATTTCCTTTGCCGTTTATTTTACTTTGCATCTTTATTTCTCTTTATCATAAAATACCAAAAATATTATCTTATCATATCTATCAGATCTCACTCTTGTAAGTGATCGTGAAGGGCTTGACAGCCCCTTTATCGTGTTGGTTGCGAGGTTCTTATTTGTTTGTGTAGGTGCGTGGGACTTGAGCGTGATCTCCTACTGGATTGATACCTTGGTTCTCAAAAACTGAGGGAAATACTTACGCTACTTTGCTGTATCACCCTTTCCTCTTCAAGGGAAAACCAATGCAGTGCTCAAGAGGTAGCAAGAAGGATTTTTGGCGCCGTTGCCGGGGAGATTCGCACCAAGTCAAGTCAAGATTTGACTCCCAACAACGAGTCATTTCTGGCGCCATTACCAAGTCAAAACATACCAAGTACCCATCACAAACTCTTATCCCTCGCATTACATTATTTGACATTTGCCTCTCGTTTTCCTCCCCCCACTTCACCCTTGCCGTTTTATTCGCCCTCTCTCTCCGTTCCCCTTCTCTTTCCCTATTTGTCTCTTTTTTCCCGTTTCTTGTTTGCTTGTGTGTTGGATTGCTTGCTTGTCACGATGGCTCAAGATAATACTAAATTGTGTGACTTTGCCAATACCAACAACAATGATTTCTTAGCACTCCGATTGCTCCTCTTACCGATGTTGAATCTTGTGAAATTAATGTTGCTTTGTTGAATCTTGTCATGAAAGATAAATTCGCCGGTTGTCGTGGAATTGTCATGGCAGATGTCCTAGTGTGAGGACTTAGTCGTGAGGCCAACGCCTCTATGTAGTAGCTTGAGAGGGGTTGAGCGGAATCAAGAGACGCAACACAAGACAAGGATTTAGACAGCTTCGGGCCCCGAGAAACATCATCGGTAATAGCCTACATATTGTTTGTGGCTAGAACTCATTATGCTCATGAGAGAGTCGCCGCATAAGATGGCTCCCCCTTTGTGTCTAGCCCTAGAGATTGTTTCTTGCCCTTCTTGGGGTGCCCTGCCCCTCCTTATATATGTTCAAGGTGTTGGGGAACGTAGCATAAATTCAAAATTTTCTACGCATCTCCAAGATCAATCTATGGAGTAATCTAGCAACGAGGGGAAAGGGGAGTGCATCTACATACCCTTGTAGATCGCTAAGCAGAAGCATTCAAGTGAACGGGGTTGATGGAGTCGTACTCGTCGTGATTCAAATCATCGGAGATCCTAGTGCCGAACGGACGGCACCTCCGTGTTCAACACACGTGCAGCCCGGTGACGTCTCCCATGCCTTGATCCAGCAAGGGGAGAGGGAGAGGTTGGGGAAGACTCCATCCAGCAGCAGCACGACGGCGTGGTGGTGGTGGAGGAGCGTGGCAATCCTGCAGGGCTTCGCCAAGCACCGCGGGAGAGGAGGAGGGAGAGAGGCAGGGCTGCGCCATGGAGAGATCAAAACTCATGTGTTGACAGCCCCAAAGTCCTCAAGTATATATATAGGGGAGAGGGAGGGGGTGCGCCCCCTTTAGGGTTTCCACCCCAAGGGGTGCGGCAGCCCCAAACCCATCTAGGGTGGCAGCTAAGGGCGGAGAGGGGGAAACTTGCCCCCCAAGCTAGGTGGAGGCGCCCCCTCCCCAAACCCTAGGCGCCTTGGGCCCTTGTGGGGGGGCGCACCAGCCCACCTGGGGCTGGTCCCCTCCCATACTTGGCCCATGCAGCCCTCTGGGGCTGGTGGCCCCACTTGGTGGACCACCGAGACCCTCCCGGTGGTCCCGGTACATTACCAATAAAACCCGAAACTTTTCCGGTGACCAAAACATGACTTCCCATATATAATTCTTTACCTCCGGACCATTCCGGAACTCCTCGTAACATCCGGGATCTCATCCGGGACTCCGAACAACATTCGGTAACCACATACAAACTTCCTTTATAACCCTAGCGTCATCGAACCTTAAGTGTGTAGACCCTACGGGTTCGGGAGTCATGCAGACATGGCCGACACAACTCTCCGGTCAATAACCGACAGCAGGATCTGGATACCCATGTTGGCTCCCACATGTTCCACGATGATCTCATCGGATGAACCACGATGTCAAGGACTTAATCAATCCCGTATACAATTCCCTTTGTCTAGCGGTACGATACTTGCCCGAGATTCGATCGTCGGTATCCCGATACCTTTTTCAATCTCGTTACTGGCAAGTCTCTTTACTCATTCCGTAACACATCATCCTGTGATCAACTCCTTGGTCACATTGTGCACATTATGATGATGTCCTACCGAGTGGGCCCAGAGATACCTCTCCGTTTACACGGAGTGACAAATCCCAGTCTCAATTCGTGCCAACCCAACAGACACTTTCGGAGATACCTGTAGTGAACCTTTATAGCCACCCAGTTGCGTTGTGATGTTTGGTACACCCAAAGCATTCCTACGGTATCCGGGAGTTGCACAATCTCATGGTCTAAGGAAATGATACTTGACATTAGAAAAGCTTTAGCATACGAACTACACGATCTTTGTGCTAGGCTTAGGATTGGGTCTTGTCCATCACATCATTCTCTTAATGATGTGATCCCGTTATCAACGACATCCAATGTCCATGGTCAGGAAACCGTAACCATCTATTGATCAACGAGCTAGTCAACTAGAGGCTTACTAGGGACATTGTGTTGTCTATGTATCCACACATGTATCTGAGTTTCCTATCAATACAATTCTAGCATGGATAATAAACGATTATCATGAACAAGGAAATATAATAATAACCAATTTATTATTGCCTCTAGGGCATATTTCCAACAGTCTCCCACTTGCACTAGAGTCAATAATCTAGTTCACATCACCATCTGATTAACACTCACAGGTCACATCGCCATGTGACCAACATCCAAAGAGTTTACTAGAGTCACTAATCTAGTTCACATCACTATGTGATTAATACTCAACAAGTTCTGGGTTTGATCATGTTATGCTTGTGAGAGAGGGTGTAGTCAACGGGTCTTGCCATATTCAGATCCCTATGTACTTCGCAAAACTTTATGTCATATCGTAGATGCTGCTACCACGTTCCACTTGGAGCTATTCCAAATTGTTGCTCCATTATGCGTATCCGGTATCTCTACTCAAAGCTATCCGGATAGGTGTTAAGCTTGCATCGACGTAACTCTTTACGTTGAACTCTTTATCACCTCCATGACTGAGAAACATTTCCTTATTCTTCTAAGGATAATTTTGACCGCTATCTGGTGATCCAGTCCTAGATCACCTTTGTACCCTCTTGCCAGACATGTGGCAAGGCACACATCAGGTGCGGTACTCAGCATGGCATACCGTATAGAGCCTATGACAAGAGCATAGGGGACGACCTTCGTCCTTCCTCTTTCTTCTGCTGTGGTCAAGCTTTGAGTCTTACTCAACTTCACACCTTACAACTCAGGTAAGAACCCCTTCTTTGACTGATCTATTTTGAACTCCTTCAAAAACATGTCAAGGTGTGCGTTCTCTGAAAGTATCATCAGGCGTTTTGATCTATCTCTATAGATCTTGATGCCCAATATGTAAGCAGCTTTATCCAGGTCTTCCTTTGAAAATCACTCTTCAAACAACCGTTTATGCTTTCCAGAAATTCTACAATATTTCACATCCACATATACTTATCAGAAATATTGTAGTGCTCCCACTCACTTTCTTGTAAATACAAGTTTCTAGCAAACATTGTATAAACCTAAAAGCTTTGATCACTCCATCAAAACATATATTCCGATTCCGAGATGCTTGCTCTAGTCCATAGAAGGATTGCTGGAGCCAACATACCTTTTAGCATCCTTAGGATCGTCAAAACCTTTTATTGTATCACATACAACTTTTCTTATGAAAACTGGTAAGAAAACTTGTTTTGACATCCATCTGTAAGATTTCATAATCGGAAATACAGCTAATGCTAACATGATTCCGACAGACTTAAGCATCGCTACGGGTGAGAAATTCTCATCGTAGTCAACTCCTTGAACTTGTGAAAAGACTCTTTCCCACAAGTCGAGCTTCATAGACGGCAACATTACTGCCCACGTCCGTCTTCTTCTTAAAGATCCATTTATCTCAATGGCTTGCCGATCATCGGGAAAGTCCACCAAAGTTCATACTTTGTTCTGATATATGGATCCTATCTCGGATTTCATGGCTTCTAACCATTCGTTGGAATACGGGCCCACCATCGCTTCTCCATAGTTTGTAGGTTCATTGTTGTCCAACAACATGATATTTAAGACAGGATTACCGTACCACTCAGGAGTAGTACATATCCTTGTCGACCTACGAGGTTCGATAGCAACTTGATCTGAAGCTTCATGATCACTATCATTAACTTCCTATTCAACAGACGTAGGTGCCACAGAAAACATCTTTCTGTGTTGCATCACACTCTGGTTGAAGTAAAGGTTCGACAACCTTATCAAGTTCTATCTTCCTCCCACTCAATTCTTCCGAGAGAAACTCCTTCTCGAGAAAGGACCCGTTCTTAGCGACAAACAATTTGCCCGCGGATCTGAGATAGAAGGTGTACCCAGCTGTCACCGTTGGGTATCCTATGAAGATGTGTTTGTCCGCTTTGGGTTCGAGCTTCTCTGGCTGAAGCCTTAAGCATCGCAGCCCCAAACATTAAGAAACGACAACTTTGGTTTCTTGCCAAACCAATGTTCATATGACGTCGTCTTAACGGACTTTATATGGTGTCCTATCTAAAGTGAATGCAGCTGTCTCTAACGCATAACCTCAAAATGAAAACGGTAAATCGGTAAGAGACATCATAGATCGCACCATATCTCATAGTGTTCGGTTACGACGTCCAGACACACCATTACCTTGTGGTGTTCCAGGTGGCTTCAACTGTGAAACAATTCCACAATGTCTTAAGTGATTGCCAAACTCATAACTCAGAAAATCCCCTTTTGATCAGATCGGAGGAACATGATCTTATTGTTATGATGATTCTTAACTTCACTCTGAAATCGCTTGAACTTTTCAAACGTTTCAGACTTGTGCTTCATTAAGTAGATATACCTATATCTACCCAAATCGTCAGTGAAGATGAGAAAATAGCGATATCCACCGCACGCTTCAATTCTCATTGGATCACACACATTAGCATGTATGATTTCCAACAAGTCACTTGCCCGTTTCATTGTACCTGAAAACGGGGTCTTAGTCATCCTGCCCATGAGGCATGGCTCGCATGTGTCAAGCGATTCAAAATCAAGTGACTCCAAACATCCATCGACATGGAGTTTCTTCATGCATCTTATGCCAATATGACCTAAGCGGCAGTGCCACAAGAAAGTGGTACTATCATTATTAACTCTACATCTTTTGGCGTGAACATGTGTATCACCACGACCGAGATTCAATGAACCATTCACATAGGGTGCATGACCATGAAAGGTATCATTCATGTAAACAGAATAACCATTATTCTCTAACTTAAATGAATGACCGTATTGCAATGAACATGATCTAATCATATTCATGCTCAACGTAGACACCTGATAACATTTATCTAGGTTCAATACTAATCCCGACGGCAGATGGAGCGTGTGATGGTGATCTCATCAACTTTGGAAACACTTCCAACACACATCGTCACCTCGCCCTTAGCCAGTCTCCGTTTAGTCCGTAGCTTTTGCTTCAAGTCACCAATAATAGAAACTGAACCGGTATCCAATACCCAGGTGCTACCAGGAGTACTAATGAGGTACACATTAATAACAAGTATATACTTTGTTGAAGTTGCCAGCCTTCTTATCTACCATGCATTTGGGGTAATTCTGCTACCAGTGACCGTCCCCTTTACAATAGAAGCACTTAGTCTCAGGTTTGGGTTCAACCTTGGGTTCCTTTACTGGAGCGGCAACTAGTTTGCCATCCATGAAGTTTCCCTTCTAGCCCTTGCCCTTCTTGAAACCAGTGGTCTTATTAAACCATCAACACTTGATGCTCCTTCTTGATTTCTACCTTTTGCGGTCTTAAGCACCGCGAACAGCTCTGGGATCAACTCCATCCCTTGCATGTCATAGTTCATCACAAAGATCTAGTAGCTTAGTGATAGTGGCTAGAGAACTCTATCAATCACTATCTTATCTGGAAGTTTAACTCCCACTTGATTTAAGTGATTATAGCACCCAGACATTCTGAGCACATGCTCACTAGCTGAGCTATTCTCCTCCATCTTGTTGGCAAAAGAACTTGTCAGAGGTCTCACACCTCTCAACACGGGCATGAGCCTGAAATCCCAATTTCAGCTCTTGGAACATCTCATATGTTCTATGGCATTCAAAACGTCATTGGAATCCTGATTCTAAGCCGTAAAGTATGGTGCACTAAACTATCAAGTAGTCATCAGGATGTGTCTGTCAGGTGTTCACAACATCCACAGACGATGTTGTAGGGGTTTGCACATCGAGCGGTGCATCAAAGACATAAGCCTTCAGTGTAGCAGTGAGGACACTCCTTGGACTACGGACCTAGTCTGCATCAGTGCTTACAATATCTTTCAACTTGGTCTTTCTCTAGGAATGTATTGAAACAAGGAGCTACAACGTGAGCTATTTATCTACAACATATTTGCAAAGACAATTTAGACTATGTTCATGATAATTGAGTTCATTTAATGAACTCCCACTCAGATAGACATCCCTCTAGTCATCTAAGTGAAACATGATCCGAGTCAACTGGGCCGTGTCCGATCATCACGTGAGACGGACTAGTCAACATCGGTGAACATCTTCATGTTGATCGTATCTTCTATACGACTCATGCTCGACCTTTCGGTCTTCCGTGTTCCAGGCCATGTCTGTACATGCTAGGCTCGTCAAGTCAACCTAAGTGTTTTTGCTGTGTAAATCTGGCTTACACCCGTTGTATTCGAACATTAGAATCTATCACACCCGATCATCACGTGGTGCTTCGAAACAACGAACCTTCGCAACGGTGCACAGTTAGGGGGAACACCTTTCTTGAAATTTTAGTGAGGGATCATCTTATTTAAGCTACCGTCGTTCTAAGCAAATAACATGTAAAACATGATAAACATCACATGCAATCAAATAGTGACATGATATGGCCAATATCATTTTGCTCTTCTCGATCTCCATCTTTGGGGCTCCATGATCATCGTTGTCACTGGCATGACACCATGATCTCCATCATCATGATCTACATCATCGTGTCTTCTTGAAGTTGTCTCGTCATCTATTACTTCTACTACTATGGCTAACGCTTTAGAAATAAAGTAAAGTAATTACATGACGTTTATGTTGACACGCAGGTCATAAATAAATAAAGACAACTCTTATGGCTCCTGCCGGTTGTCATACTCATCGACATGCAAGTCGTGATTCCTATTACAAGAACATGATCAATCTCATACATCACATATATCATTCATCACATCCTTTTGGCCATATCACATCACAAGGCATATGCTGCAAAAACAAGTTAGACGTCCTCTAATTGTTGTTGCAAGTTTTTACGTGGCTGCTATAGGTTTCTAGCAAGAATGTTTCTTACCTACGCCAAAACCACAACATGATATGCCAATTTCTATTTACCCTTCATAAGGACCCTTTTCATCGAATCCGATCCGACTAAAGTGGGAGAGACAGACACCCGCTAGCCACCTTATGCAACTAGTGCATGTCAGTTGGTGGAACCAGTCTCACGTAAGAGTACGTGTAAGGTCGGTCCGGGCCGCTTCATAGCACGATGCCGCCAAATCAAGATAAGACTAGTAATGGCAAGTAAATTGACAATATTGACGCCCACAACTGCGTTGTGTTCTACTCGTGCATAGAAACTACGCATAGACCTAGCTCATGATGCCACTGTTGGGGAACGTAGCAGAAATTCAAAATTTTCTACGCATCACCAAGATCAATCTATGGAGTAATCTAGCAACGAGGGGAAAGGGGAGTGCATCTACATACCCTTGTAGATCGCAAAGTGGAAGCGTTCAAGTGAACGGGGTTGATGGAGTCGTACTCGTCGTGATTCAAATCACCGGAGATCCTAGTGCCGAACGGACGGCACCTCCGCGTTCAACACACGTGCAGCCCGGTGACGTCTCCCATGCCTTGATCCAGCAAGGGGAGAGGGGGAGGTTAGGGAAGACTCCGTCCAGCAGCAGCACGATGGCGTGGTGGTGGTGGAGGAGCATGGCAATCCTGCAGGGCTTTGCCAAGCACCGCGGGAGAGGAGGAGGGAGAGAGGCAGGGATGCGCCATGGAGAGATCAAAACTCATGTGTTGGCAGCCCCAAAGTCCTCAAGTATATATATAGGGGAGAGGGAGGGCGTGCGCCCCCCTTAGGGTTTCCACCCCAAGGGGTGCGGCAGCCCCAAACCCATCTAGGGTGGCAGCTAAGGGGGGGAGAGGGGGAAACTTGCCCCCCAAGCTAGGTGGAGGCGCCCCCTCCCCAAACCCTAGGCGCCTTGGGCCCTTGTGGGGGGGGGCGCACCAGCCCACCTGGGGCTGGTCCCCTCCCATACTTGGCCCATGCAGCCCTCCGGGGCTGGTGGCCCCACTTGGTGGACCACCGAGACCCTCCCGGTGGTCCCGGTACATTACCAATAAAACCCGAAACTTTTCCGGCGACCAAAACAGGACTTCCCATATATAATTCTTTACCTCCGGACCATTCCGGAACTCCTGGTAACATCCGAGATCTCATCCGGGACTCCGAACAACATTCGGTAACCACATACAAACTTCCTTTATAACCCTAGCGTCATTGAACCTTAAGTGTGTAGACCCTACGGGTTCGGGAGTCATGCAGACATGGCCGAGACAACTCTCCGGTCAATAACCGACAGCGGGATCTGGATACCCATGTTGGCTCCCACATGTTCCACGATGATCTCATCGGATGAACCACGATGTCAAGGACTTAATCAATCCCGTATACAATTCCCTTTGTCTAGCGGTACGATACTTGCCCGAGATTCGATCGTCGGTATCCCGATACCTTGTTCAATCTCGTTACTGGCAAGTCTCTTTACTCGTTCCTTAACACATCATCCCGTGATCAACTCCTTGGTCACATTGTGCACATTATGATGATGTCCTACCGAGTGGGCCCAGAGATACCTCTCCGTTTACACGGAGTGACAAATCCCAGTCTCGATTCGTGCCAACCCAACAGACACTTTCGGAGATACCTGTAGTGAACCTTTATAGCTAGCCAGTTACGTTGTGACGTTTGGTACACCCAAAGCATTCCTACGGTATCCGGGAGTTGCACAATCTCATGGTCTAAGGAAATGATACTTGACATTAGAAAAGCTTTAGCATACGAACTACACGATCTTTGTGCTAGGCTTAGGATTGGGTCTTGTCCATCACATCATTCTCCTAATGATGTGATCCCGTTATCAATGACATCCAATGTCCATGGTCAGGAAACTGTAACCATCTATTGATCAACGAGCTAGTCAACTAGAGGCTTACTAGGGACATGGTGTTCTGTATGTATCCACACATGTATCTGAGTTTCCTATCAATACAATTCTAGCATGGATAATAAACGATTATCATGAACAAGGAAATATAATAATAACCAATTTATTATTGCCTCTAGGGCATATTTCCAACACAAGGGGCGGGTTACATGTAGAGTCCAACTCAGATTAAGACTTAAACTACTCTAACTTCTCTTCATGGGCTTCTTAACGTCTGGGGCTTCATAACATCTTGGGCTTCATAACGTCTCAGGCTTCATAACCCCAGGCAACTCTATCTGCCGGGTTATGACTTCCTGCCGGTTTATGATTGTCTGTCGGTTTATGATGGTCTGCCGGTTTATGACTTCCTGCTGGTTTATGATTGTCTGCCGAGTTATCATCTGACTTAACTCCTGCCGGGTTTATCATCTGACTTAACTGTAGGAAATATGCCCTAGAGGCAATAATAAAATGATTATTATATTTCCTTGTTCATGATAATTGTCTATTATTCATGCTATAATTGTATTATCCGGAAATCGTAATACATGTGTGAATACATAGACCACAATGTGTCCCTAGTGAGCCTCTAGTTGACTAGCTCGTTGATCAATAGATAGTCATGGTTTCCTGGCTATGGACATGGGGATGTCATTGATAACGGGATCACATCATTAGGAGAATGATGTGATGGACAAGACCCAAACATAAGCATAGCACAAAGATCGTGTAGTTCGTTTGCTGTAGCTTTTCTGGATGTCAAGTATCATTTCCTTAGACCATGAGATTGTGCAACTCCCGAATACCGTAGGAGTGCCTTGGGTGTGCCAAACGTCACAACGTAACTGGGTGACTATAAAGGTACATTACAGGTATCTCCGAAAGTGTCTGTTGGGTTGGCACGAATTGAGACTGGGATTTGTCACTCCGTATGACGGAGAGGTATCTCTGGGCCCACTCGGTAATGCATCATCATAATGAGCTCAATGTGAGCAAGTGGTTGATCACGTGATCATGCATTACGGTACGAGTAAAGTGACTTGCCGGTAACGAGACTGAACAAGGTATTGAGATACCGACGATCGAGTCTCGGGCAAGTAACGTACCGATTGACAAAGGGAATTGAGTACGGGATTGATTAGGTCCTCAACATCGTGGTTCATCCGATGAGATCATCGAGGAGCATGTGGGAGCCAACATGGGTATCCAGATCCCGCTGTTGGTTATTGATCAGAGAATCGTCTCGGTCATGTCTGCTTGTCTCCCGAACCCGTAGGGTCTACACACTTAAGGTTCGGTGATGCTAGGGTTGTATAGATATGAGTATGCAGTAATCCAAAAGTTCTTTGGAGTCCCGGATGAGATCCTAGACGTCACGAGGAGTTCCGGAATTGTCCGGAGGTGAAGAATTATATATAGGAAGTGTAGTTTCGGCCATCGTGAAAGTTTCCGGGTCACCGGTATTGTACCGGGACCACTGGATGGGTCCCGGGGGTCCACCGGGTGGGGCCACCCATCCCGGAGGGCCCCATGGGCTGAAGTGGGGAGGGGAACCAGCCCATAGTGGGCTGGTGCGCCCCCCCCCCCCTTGGGCCCCCCATGCGCCTAGGGTTGGGAACCCTAGGGGAGGGGGCGCCTCCACTTGCCTTGGGGGGTACTCCACCCCCTTGGCCGCCGCCCCCCTTAGGAGATCCCATCTCCTAGGGCCGGCGCATCCCCCTAGGGGGGCTATATAAAGGGGGGAGGGAGGGCAGTCGCACCTCAAGCCTTGGCGCCTCCCTCTCCCCTACTACACCTCTCCCTCTCGCAGAAGCTCGGCGAAGCCCTGCTACGTTCACTGCTGCATCCACCACCACGCCGTTGTGCTGCTGGATCTTCATCAACCTCTGCTTCCCCCTTGCTGGATCAAGAAGGAGGAGACGTCATCCGCTCCGTACGTCTGTTGAACACGGAGGTGCCGTCCGTTCGGCGCTTGGTCATCGGTGATTTGGATCACGGCGAGTACAACTCCATCATCCCCGTTCTCTTGAACGCTTCCGCACGCGATCTACAAGGGTATGTAGATGCACTCTCCTGTCATTGCTAGTTGACTCCATAGATTTATCTTGGTGAAACATAGGAATTTTTTTTTCTGCAACGTTCCCCAACAGTGGCATCATGAGCTAGTCCTATACGTAGTTACTATGCACGAGTAGAACACAAAGTAGTTGTGGGCGTCGATATTGTCAATTTGCTTGCCGTTACTAGTCTTATCTTGATTCGGCGCATCGTGGGATGAAGCGGCCCGGACCAACCTTACACGTACACTTACGTGAGACCGGTTCCACCGACTGACATGCACTAGTTGCATAAGGTGGCTGGCGGGTGTCTGTCTCTCCCACTTTAGTCGGATCGGATTCGATGAACAGGGTCCTTATGAAGGGTAAATAGAAATTGGCAATTCACATTGTGGTTTTGGCATAGGTAAGAAACGTTCTTGATAGAAACCTATAGCAGCCACGTAAAAACTTGCAACAACAATTAGAGGACGTCTAACTTGTTTTTGCAGCAAGTGTTTTGTGATGTGATATGGCCAAAGGTTGTGATGAATGATGAATGATATATGTGATGTATGAGATTGATCATGTTCTTGTAATAGGAATCACGACTTGCATGTCGATGAGTATGACAACCGGCAGGAGCCATAGGAGTTGTCTTTATTTATTTATGACCTGTGTGTCAACATAAACGTCATGTAATTACTTTACTTTATTGCTAAAGCGTTAGCCATAGTAGTAGAAGTAATAGTTGGCGAGCAACTTCATGGAGACACGATGATAGAGATCATGATGATGGAGATCATGGTGTCATGCCGGTGACAAGATGATCATGGAGCCCCAAGATGGAGATCAAAGGAGCTATATGATATTGACCATATCATGTCACTATTATTTGATTGCATGTGATGTTTATCATGTTTTTGCATCTTGTTTACTTAGAACGATGGTAGTAAATAAGATGATCCCTCATAATAATTTCAAGAAAGTGTTCCCCCTAACTGTGCGCCGTTGCGACAGTTCGTTGTTTCGAAGCACCACGTGATGATCGGGTGTGATAGATTCCAACGTTCACATACAACGGATGTAAGACAGATTTACACACACAATACACTTAGGTTGACTTGACGAGCCTAGCATGTACAGACATGGCCTCGGAACACAAAGACCGAAAGGTCGAGCATGAGTCGTATAGAAGATACGATCAACATGAAGATGTTCACCGATGTTGACTAGTCCGTCTCACGTGATGATCGGACACGGCCTAGTCAACTCGGATCATGTTATACTTAGATGACTGGAGGGATGTCTATCTAAGTGGGAGTTCATCGAATAATTTGATTAGATGAACTTAATTATCATGAACTTAGTCTAAAATCTTTACTATATGTCTTGTAGATCAAATGGCCAACGTTGTCCTCAACTTCAACGCGTTCCTAGAGAAAACCAAGCTGAAAGACGATGGCAGCAACTATACGGACTGGGTCCGGAACCTGAGGGTCATCCTCATGGCTGCCAAGAAAGATTATGTCCTAGAAGCACCACTAGGTGACGCACCCGTCCCACAGAACCAAGACGTTATGAACGCTTGGCAGACACGTGTTGATGATTACTCCCTCGTTCAGTGCGGCATGCTTTACAGCTTAGAACCGGGGCTCCAAAAGCGTTTTGAGCGACACGGAGCATATGAGATGTTCGAACAGCTGAAAATGGTTTTCCAAGCTCATGCCCGGGTCGAGAGATATGAAGTCTCCGACAAGTTCTTCAGCTGTAAGATGGAGGAAAATAGTTCTGTCAGTGAGCACATACTCAAAACGTCTGGGTTGCATAACCGCTTAACTCAGCTAGGAGTTAATCTCCCGGATGACGCGGTCATTGACAGAATCCTTCAGTCGCTTCCACCAAGCTACAAGAGCTTTGTGATGAACTTCAATATGCAGGGGATGGAAAAGACCATTCCTGAAGTATTTGCAATGCTGAAATCAGCAGAGGTAGAAGTCAAAAAGGAACATCAAGTGTTGATGGTGAATAAAACCACTAAGTTCAAGAAAGGCAAGGGGAAGAAGAACTTCAAGAAGGACGGCAAGGGAGTTGCCGCGCCCGGTAAGCAAGCTGCCGGGAAGAAGCCAAAGAATGGACCCAAGCCCGAGACTGAGTACTTTTATTGCAAGGGAAGTGGTCACTAGAAGCGGAACTGCCCCAAATACATAGCGGACAAGAAGTCCGGCATCACAAAAGGTATATGTGATATACATGTAATTGATGTGTACCTTACCAGTACTCGTAGTAGCTCCTGGGTATTTGATACCGGTGCGGTTGCTCACATTTGTAACTCAAAGTAGGAGCTGCGGAATAAGCGGAGACTGGCAAAGGACGAGGTGACGATGCGCGTCGGGAATGGTTCCAAGGTCGATGTGATCGCCGTCGGCATGCTACCTCTACATTTACCTACAGGATTAGTTTTAAACCTCAATAGTTGTTATTTAGTGCCAGCTTTGAGCATGAACATTGTATCAGGATCTCGTTTAATACGAGATGGCTACTCATTTAAATCCGAGAATAATGGTTGTTCTATTTATATGAGAGATATGTTTTATGTTCATGCTCCGATGGTGAATGGTTTATTCTTAATGAATCTCGAGCGTAATGCTACACATATTCATAGTGTGAATACCAAAAGATGTAAGGTTGATAATGATAGTCCCACATACTTGTGGCACTGCCGCCTTGGTCACATAGGTGTCAAACGCATGAAGAAGCTCCATGCAGATGGACTTTTAGAGTCTCTTGATTACGAATCATTTGACACGTGCGAACCATGCCTCATGGGTAGGATGACCAAGACTCCGTTCTCAAGAACAATGGAGCAAGCAACCAACTTATTGGAAATCATACATACAGATGTGTGCGGTCCAATGAGTGTTGAGGCTCGCGGTGGTTATCGTTATGTTCTCACCCTCACTGATGACTTGAGTAGATATGGGTATGTCTACTTAATGAAACACAAGTCTGAGACCTTTGAAAAGTTCAAGGAATTTCAGAGTGAGGTTGAGAATCAACGTGATAGGAAAATCAAGTTCTTGCGATCAGATCATGGGGGAGAATACTTGAGTCACGAATTTGGCACACACTTAAGAAAATGTGGAATAGTTTCACAACTCACGCCGCCTGGAACACCTCAGCGTAATGGTGTGTCCGAACGTCGTAATCGCACTCTATTAGATATGGTGCGATCTATGATGACTCTTACCGATTTACCGCTATCATTTTGGGGCTATGCTTTAGAGACTGCCGCATTCACTTTAAATAGGGCTCCGTCGAAATTCGTTGAGACGACACCGTATGAATTATGGTTTGGGAAGAAACCTAAGCTGTCGTTTCTAAAAGTTTGGGGATGCGATGCTTATGTCAAGAAACTTCAACCTGAAAAGCTCGAACCCAAGTCGGAAAAATGCGTCTTCATAGGATACCCTAAAGAAACTATTGGGTATACCTTCTACCTCAGATCCGAAGGCAAGATCTTTGTTGCCAAGAATGGATCCTTTCTAGAGAAAGAGTTTCTCTCGAAAGAAGTAAGTGGGAGGAAAGTAGAACTTGATGAAGTATTACCTCTTGAACCGGAAAGTGGCGCAACTCAGGAAAATGTTCCTGAGGTGCCTGCACCAACTAGAGAGGAAGTTAATGATGATGATCATGAAACTTCAGATCAAGTTGCTACTGAACTTCGTAGGTCCACAAGGACACGTTCCGCACCAGAGTGGTACGGCAACCCTGTCTTGGAAATCATGTTGTTAGACAACGGTGAACCTTCGAACTATGAAGAAGCGATAGCGGGCCCGGATTCCGACAAATGGCTGGAAGCCATGAAATCCGAGATAGGATCCATGTATGAAAACGAAGTATGGACTTTGACTGACTTGCCCAATGATCGGTGAGCCATAGAAAATAAGTGGATCTTTAAGAAGAAGACAGACGCGGATGGTAATGTGACCATCTATAAAGCTCGGCTTGTCACTATAAGTTCAAGGGGTTGACTACGATGAGACTTTCTCACCTGTAGCGAAGCTGAAGTCCGTCCGAACAATGTTAGCAATTGCCGCATTCTATGATTATGAGATATGGCAAATGGACGTCAAAACGGCATTCCTTAAGGAAGAATTGTATATGATGCAGCCGGAAGGTTTTTTCGATCCTAAGAATGCTGACAAGGTGTGCAAGCTCCAACGCTCGATTTATGGGCAGGTACAAGCATCTCGGAGTTGGAACATTCGCTTTGATGAGATGATCAAAGCGTTTGGGTTTATGCAGACTTATGGAGAAGCCTGCATTTACAAGAAAGTGAGTGGGAGCTCTGTAGCATTTCTCATATTGTATGTGGATGACATACTGTTGATGGGAAATGATATAGAATTCTTGGAAAGCATAAAGGCCTATTTGAATAAGTGTTTTTCAATGAAGGACCTTGGAGAAGCTGCTTATATATTAGGCATCAAGATCTATAGAGATAGATCGAGACGCCTCATCGGTCTTTCACAAAGTACGTACCTTGACAAGATATTGAAGAAGTTCAATATGGATCAGTCCAAGAAGGGGTTCTTGCATGTATTGCAAGGTGTGCGATTGAGCACGGCTCAATGCCCGACGATGGCAGAAGATAGAGAAAAGATGAGTGTCGTCCCCTATGCCTCGGCCATAGGGTCTATCATGTATGCTATGTTGTGTACCAGACCTGATGTAAACCTTGCCGTGAGTTTGGTAGGAAGGTACCAAAGTAATCCCGGCATGGAACACTGGACAACGGTCAAGAATATCCTGAAGTACCTGAAAAGGACCAAGGAAATGTTTCTCGTTTATGGAGGTGACGAAGAGCTCGTCGTAAAGGGTTACGTCGATGCTAGCTTCGACACAGATCTGGATGACTCTAAGTCACAAACCGGATACGTGTTTATTTTGAATGCTGGGACAGTAAGCTGGTGCAGTTGCAAGCAAAGCGTTGTGGCGGGATCTACATGTGAAGCGGAGTACATGGCAGCCTCAGAGGCAGCACACGAAGCAGTCTGGGTGAAGGAGTTCATTACCGACCTAGGAGTCATACCCAATGCGTCGGGCCCGATGACTCTCTTCTGTGACAACACTAGAGCTATTGCCCTTGCCAAGGAGCCCAGGTTTCACAGGAAGACCAGGCATATCAAGCGTCGCTTCAACTCCATTCGTGAAAGTGTTCAAAATGGAGACATAGAGATTTGTAAAGTACATACGGACCTGAATGTAGCAGATCTGTTGACTAAACCTCTCCCTAGAGCAAAACATGATCAACACCAGAATTCCATGGGTGTTCAATTCATCACAATGTAACTAGATGATTGACTCTAGTGCAAGTGGGAGACTGTTGGAAATATGCCCTAGAGGCAATAATAAAATGATTATTATATTTCCTTTTTCATGATAATTGTCTATTATTCATGCTATAATTGTATTATCCGGAAATTGTAATACATGTGTGAATACATAGACCACAATGTGTCCCTAGTGAGCCTCTAGTTGACTAGCTCGTTGATCAACATATAGTCATGGTTTCCTGGCTATGGACATGGGGATGTCATTGATAACGGGATCACATCATTAGGAGAATGATGTGATGGACAAGACCCAAACATAAGCATAGCACAAAGATCGTGTAGTTCGTTTGCTGTAGCTTTTCTGGATGTCAAGTATCATTTCCTTAGACCATGAGATTGTGCAACTCCCGGATACCGTAGGAGTGCCTTGGGTGTGCCAAACGTCACAGCATAACTGGGTGACTATAAAGGTACATTACAGGTATCTCCGAAAGTGTCTGTTGGGTTGGCACGAATCGAGACTGGGATTTGTCACTCCGTATGACGGAGAGGTATCTCTGGGCCCACTCGGTAATGCATCATCATAATGAGCTCAATGTGATCAAGTGGTTGATCACGGGATCATGCATTATGGTACGAGTAAATTGACTTACCAGTAACGAGACTGAACAAGGTATTGGGATACCGACGATCGAGTCTCGGGCAAGTAACGTACCGACTGACAAAGGGAATTGAGTACGGGATTGATTAGGTCCTCGACATCGTGGTTCATCTGATGAGATCATCGAGGAGCATGTGGGAGCCAACATGGGTATCTAGATCCTGCTGTTGGTTATTGACCAGAGAATCGTCTCGGTCATGTCTGCTTGTCTCCCGAACCCGTAGGGTCTACACACTTAAGGTTTGGTGACGCTAGGGTTGTATAGATATGAGTATGCAGTAATCCAAAAGTTGTTCGGAGTCCCGGATGAGATCCTGGACATCACGAGGAGTTCCGGAATTGTCCGGAGGTGAAGAATTATATATAGGAAGTGTAGTTTCGGCCATCGGGAAAGTTTCGGGGTCACCGGTATTGTACCGGGACCACCGGATGGGTCCCAGGGGTCCACCGGGTGGGGCCACCCATCACGGAGGGCCCCATGGGCTGAAGTGGGGAGGGGAACCAGCCCATAGTGGGCTAGTGCGCCCCCCCCCCTTGGGCCCCCCATGCGCCTAGGGTTGGGAACCCTAGGGGAGGGGGCGCCTCCACTTGCCTTGGGGGGGTACTCCACCCCCTTGGCCGCCGCCCCCTTAAGAGATCCCATCTCCTAGGGCCGGCGCACCCCCCTAGGGGGCCTATATAAATGGGGGGAGGGAGGGCAGTCGCACCTCAAGCCTTGGCGCCTCCCTCTCCCCTGCTACACCTCTCCCTCTCGCAGAATCTCGGCGAAGCCCTGCTGCGTTCACTGCTGCATCCACCACCACGCGGGTCGTGCTGCTGGATCTTCATCAACCTCTCCTTCCCCCTTGCTGGATCAAGAAGGAGGAGACGTCATCCGCTCCGTACGTGTGTTGAACACGGAGGTTCCATCCGTTCGGCGCTTGGTCATCGGTGATTTGGATCACGGCGAGTACGACTCCATCATCCCCGTTCTCTTGAACGCTTCCGCACGCGATCTACAAGGGTATGTAGATGCACTCTCCTCTCATTGCTAGTTGACTCCATAGATTGATCTTGGTGAAACGTAGGAATTTTTTTTGTTTTCTGCAACGTTCCCCAACATTAACTCCTGCCGGGATATCATCTGACTTAACTCCTGCCGGGTTATCATCTGACTTAACACCTGCCGGTTTACCAAGTCCCAGCCAGGTTATAACTCTGGCCGGGTCATACCGCGGGGTATATCCCCGACACCGGCCTTCCTAGTGAAGATGCCGCTACCCATCTAAACAACTTTGTTGATTTTTGTGATATGCAAAAGAAGAAAGATGTGGATAATGATATTGTTAAATTGAAGCTATTTCCGTTTTTGCTTAGAGATCGTGCTAAAGCTTGGTTTTCGTCTTTGCCTAAAAATAGTACTGATTCATGGAATAAGTGCAAAGATGCTTTTATCTCTAAGTATTTTCCTCCCGCTAAGATCATCTCTCTTAGAAACGATATTATGAATTTTAAGCAACTTGTTCATGAACGTGTTGCACAATATTGAGAGAGGATGAAATTAATGATACGTATTATTACGTCGATGTGCAGAAAAACTTAGTAAGTTTGTACTCATTCACCATGATTTACCTATCATCTTATTGTTAAGCACTTATTTGATAAGAACTTATTTAGCAAGTTTTGTATGCAATCAATATGATTTGCCTGCCATCTTTTTGTTAAGCACTTATTTGGTAACAATTTATTTAGCGAATTTTTGTATGAATTCACCATGATTTACATGTTAAGAACTGAATGCCTTACCAAAGAAACTATTATTTTATTTTGTTCTCGTGAAATACTTGAGACAATTTTAAGAAAAATTGATGGGAGAAAAGAAATCAAAAATGGAAGAGGAAAAAGGAAAGAAGAAGAAGAAGAAGAAGAAGAAGAAGAAGAAGAAGAAGAAAGGGGGACATACATAGAGAGGTTTTGGACGAAGGAAAGGTGAAACTAGAACAATGCCCGTGCTTTGCAACAAGATATAAATATTCTAGTACGTTAGCTTGTGATTTACCTGTCAATAATAATGTGATAATGTTAATAAATGTTCATCAAATTCTGCCCGTGAATTACTTATATTTGGATTATAAATTTGGTCATTAAATTAAAGTGAAATTGGTTCAGGAGGTAAGTAAATTAAAGCAATTGATTATCATATACATGGAAGGTTGGACGAAGGGGTGGTGGGAAGAAAAGTGAAATGAAAACCTTACGTTCTTTTTAAGTAGTATAGTAGCGATATAACAAGACAAAACAATGTTTATCAAATCCCGCTAGTGATTTACCTTATGTTTTGATGAGAAGTTTGATAAGTGTCGTGGAATTGTCATGACAGATGTCCTAGCAAAAGGACTTAGTCGTAGGGCCATCGCAACTAGGAAGCTTAAAAGGGGTTAATCGGGACAAAGGACACGAGAAGTTTTATACTGGTTCGGCCCCTTACGATGAAGGTAAAAGCCTACATCTAGTTGTGTTGGAATTGCTAGGGTTTCGATCACCAAGAGGCTAATCCGCCGGCTTGGTTATCGATCTCTTGTTTCTTGCCCTAAGTCGCCAACGGGTCGCCCCCTTATATACATGGGTTGACGCCTGGTGGCCTACAGAGTCCCTGCTGGCTCATAAATCGAGTCCGGCTCGGTGACTTCTTTTACATGCCTTTCTTTACAAGTCTTTCCTTACATACGGCGGTTTACAATATTGGGCCTTAAGCCGCCTCTAGGACTTTAGGACTTCTATAAGATTTAACAACCTATCGCCTTGAGTGTTTACTGGGCTTCCTTTGTGACCCGCCATTTGGGTCTTGACCCGGCCCCTCCTGGGCGGGTCATAACTGATAGTTATATCCCCAACATTAGGCCCCAGGTTGACTTTGAACTTTGTTCTTTGTCAATCTTCAACACTTAGACAAAATCCATCTTCTTGTCCTCGCAAAGGTTTTTTGTAACCCACCATGACATCATCTCTCGAAAACGCAAAAACCTTTTATGACGTCATCTCTCAACGGATCTTCACCTTTAATACCTCCCGAGAATCGAGGCGTCCGTTTAGTTGGATAACCATTATTTGAGTCTTCCTCGAGTTTCGCGCCCGTCTGTTTGCTTTTTTCCTTATAAATAGGCACACGGCCGGTTTTTCTCATTCTCCTTTCTTCTTCGTCTTCCTCCTCTCCCGACCTCCACTGCTTCTTGAGCTCCGCCGCCGTCGCAGAGCACCTCGTCATCGTCGACCTTGGCCGCTGCATCAACCCGAATCAGTTCAGAGAAAGGCGGTGACCTTCCGTGGAGGATCCGCGGCCGTAAGTATTCACCCTCCGTTCCTCAGATCCGCACTTAGAGCTTCTAGGTTTTCCTGCGTGTTCTTCGTAGTTCTTCGTGGTTCCTCGCAGTTCTTCCACTGCCGCCTCTTCTTGATCCACAAAGATATGTATGATTATGCGGTAGTTGTTTGGTGCCTCCTCTTTAATTTAGTAGACCCTTTTTTCTGGTATGAAGGCCGCATTAGAACCGATGAACTCATCTGGGCTATATTTTTAGGTCTAGAAAATTTTCATTTTGAACGGCCATTTGATCCATAATAATATCCAGGAGTTAAGAAACCTATTTGTCTCCATACTTCACCAATTATGCCGCTGGTATTTCTCAAGTGTCTGTAGTCATGGCAGCTTACTGCGCCGGCTTACTTTTCCTTATATGACATTAGCCCTTATTTAAGCCGCCATTACTCCCATGTACCATTATCACTTAAGTTAACCATTATCATTGAATTGAACCGGCAGGTTGTTTTCCTTTCAGCTTGTGTTTGAACATCATGCCGTCCAAAACACCGACTGTCTGCAACTGGGTTCCTTCAATAGTCACTGAGGACACTCTAAAGGACTTCTTTACCATAGGTTTTTTGCCAGGGAAGAATATTATGTCCTACCGTGCGCCTGACCCGAAGGAGGAACGGCCCAATCCAAAAGATGGTGACGTTATCGTCTTTTCTAATCACATGAACCGTGGCTTTTCCCCACCCGGCTCAAAGTTCTTCAGAGATGTCCTCCATTTTTTAAAACTCCATCCTCAAGACCTCGGGCCTAATTCCATATCCAATATCTGCAACTTCCAAGTTCTCTGCGAGGTGTACCTTCAAGAAGAACCGACTGTAGAACTCTTTAGAGAGTATTTTTATCTGAACCGTCAGAATGAGTGCACCAATGGCCCTAGCCTGGAACTTGGAGGTATCTCAATTCAGCATCGACAAGGCGCCGTCTTCCCCCTTATAGTCTTGCCAAGTCATCCCAAGGACTAGAATCAGACTTGGTTTTATTGTCAAGACACTTCACCAGCAAATGAGCATCCACTCTCGGGTTATCGCTCAGAGCGTCTTGACTCCAAATTTGCACTTCCTGACAAACTCACTGCTGCTGAACGCAAGAAGCTGATACCATCCATCAAAAGGATTAATGCTTTATTGGGGAACGACTTAACCGGAGTTGACTTGACCCGTTGCTGGGTTGCATGGCGGGTCATCCCTCTAAGCCGTCGATCAAAATTGATGTACGAGTATGGCGGAGGCCCAAATGACTCTCTTCGTCACAGCTCCATTCAATTAACTGAAGAAGATATTGTTTCAATGTCAACCCTTCTGGTGAACGGAAAATATGAAGACTGCAGTAAAGTCGGGTTAAACCCCTTCTGCAAGCTTAACCCGGTGCCAGAGGTAAAGAAACTCTGATCTCTCTCCTTTGTATTTTTCACAGCCGTATTGTTTTTTAATACTTGCCTGACCTTTCATCTTGTTTTTACCTGTTTACAGGCCAAATCTGATTTCTGGAAAGTCAAATATGACCACGAAGCTGCCAAGAAAGCGAGAGTCGCCGCCATAAACGCCAAGAAAATGACCCGGAGGTCTAAAAAGAAGAAGAAGAGCACCGCTGAAGACTTGATGAAGCTTGACGATACTTCTGAGTCGGAGGTAGCCCTTGACTCCCTTGGCCAACTTTTTAATAATCTTATTAACACTGATCATTACCAGGACGACACTGGGGCCAGTCAGGCCGTGGAAGAAGAGGTAACTATTTCCTCCGACTCAGCCCATTTGCCAAGACAGAAACTTCGAGTCGTAACCCGGAAAGTAAGGTTTTCACACCCTTTGGCTTATCTAGACCCTCACTTTCTTTTGAAAAAGCAGCAACATGAGAGTCGCCGTCAAGCCCGGAACGAAGACGAGCCGCCTGTTGTTCTTCAACAAACTCCTCAAAAGCACCGGAATGAGGTTTACTTCTTTGTCTTTGACTTTCTGTTTAATGGATCCTTTCCCTTTCATTACTTAACTTTATTTTATCTTTTCAGGAGGTGTCTCACTCTTCTGGCGACTCGTCTCAGACCCAATTTCCGACCTTTAAGACTGCCCCTGGGTAAGAAAAAAATCCTCTTTCCTCCGTGTTTTTCAAACTATATATTTATACTGACAGTCCTATAATATTTCTCTTGGTGGTCAAGCTAAGTCCAAGAAGGCAAATGCAACTAAGCTGGTGGAAGACCCGCCAGTTCCTGTCCCTGAACCGGCCATGCCATCTTCTCCTCCGTTAACTGATACTCCAGAAGACTCGCCTGTCAATGCAGAAGCAAATCCTCTTGAGCCGTCGGCTGACGATACCACCATTAACCCTTCTGCCACTGGGCCATCCAGCTTGGCTAACCTGCCATCACCGTCTGCTCAAGACTTTCTGATCACTGGGAGCCGCTTCGTTGAGCCGGGGAATCCCACCGTGTTGGCTCGTCATACTGAGGAATAAGAGGCGTTGGAGAGACAAAAAGTGTGTTTTGATATTTTGCATTATGACCATCTGAATGCCAACGATATATTATCCGGCCATCTCAGCCATGTGCACTCCAGCCGTGACTCGGAGATTGAAATGGTCAAGTAGTTGCAGCTGAAGTACGAGGTACATTCTTCCAACTTATATTTTGCCAGCCCCCAAGTCTTCAGATTATGAGAAAACCGGAATGATCCGTAGTCCCCAAGGGCCGGTTCATTTGACCGTAAATGAGCCGGTTCGTTGAATTTTCATAATCGTCTCGTGCCGAACTCAACAAATATTGTAGTCCGGCTTACCCTTGAGATACTTGCTGAATATCATACATTAGCCCCCAAGTGCCAAGTGATGTTACTTTGTAAAGTACTTGGGACTTGAAGTATAGTAGAGTCATAAAAATTTGTTTTGGCATACATTATTAGCCCCCAAGTGTCAAGTGTTTTTGCAGTGCAAAGGCACTTGAGACTTAAGTCTTGAACTTTGAGCTTTGATACACCTGTATATGTCTTGCAGAACGCCCTATCTGAGTTTGGTTTGCAATTGACTGACGCCAAGACCCGGCTGGCGGATCAGGAGCAGAAATCAAGGCTGCCGACTCCAAGCTTCAATTAAGTCTTGGTGAGATGGAAAAATTGAAAAACAGCTTGACTGCTAAGAAGAAATCCTGGGCTGAAGAGAAAACATTGCTGACACAACGCGCCGAAAAGGCGGAAGCAGCTCTTGAGGAGGTTACTACAGAACTGACCGGTTTAAATAACCGGGTATCTCAAATGGTGTCTGCCATCTTTGGTAAGTCATCTGTACTAACCTTTTGTACCTTATCCTGACCCGGAATATAAACCGTTGGCTGATCCTTTGTTTATAAAACATGTGCAGGCCCATGAAGCAAAAATTTGAGCCAAGACAATGTGATTAAACTGAAGGCAGTGTATACCTTAGTAGAGCAATTGTACATTGGCGCACAACGGGCACTTTCCGCTATTTCTCCTGCCAACCAAGGACCCAACCGGCTCAGTGATGTCTTAAAAATGCTATCAATCTTACCCGCCAGGTTCCAAGAAGTGAAGCGCTCCTGTGCCAGAGCCGGAGCTTTGACTGCCCTGAGCCGCTCCAAGGCTTGGGTGCCAGATCTAGACCCTGCCGACGTAGCCAGTGGGTATCCTACCGTGAAGGAAGACGGATCTCCCTTTGAACAAGATGACTTCATGGCTTGCGTGTGCGGAGTTCGTCCTCAGGAGACTATTCTTGGAGATGAAACCGATATCGACAAGTATCAGCCGGGTTTTGATGTGGAAAATAAGAATATGGCAACTCCCTCGTACAAGGTGACAGATTTAATCCCGCCTGTTCGTGAACATACATTTGCTCCGGAAGTTGATCCGGCCGGCCTGATTGACGAAGAAGCGGAATTTATTGCCGTGAACATTTTTGATTGGTCAAAGCCCAGCTTCCAATCAGCAGAAGGCGGTGAACCGGCGAGGGAGGAGTGATGACCATCTTCATGGGCTTGCAAAAGCCTTGTAATAGATTAGTTTTTGAAAACACTGCATATTCTGCCTATGCCACCGCGCATAAAACACCGTGTGTTACTCTATGCTTTCTGATGTTAATATATGCATCATATTTATGGTTGTCCCTGCAATACTTCAACTATGTTCCTATAGATAAAAAGGAAAAACCTGGCTTGGCGGCTTAGTACCAAACGGGTCAGAACACCCGGTTTATAGCCAATATTTTTATCATAGTAAAAACAGAACCAGATGTAAAAAGAAAACAAGGCTGAAATAACCTTTGATTAATACAGAAAGCAACTGTTCATAAACAATAGCCACACCTGTACCTTTGATCTCCAGACCATCGGTTTAAAGGACCCGGGTGATGAAGTTGATAATCCAGTCTTTTTTGAGAAGTCAATGCTTCTGAATACTTAATGATTATCATGCCCTGGCGGCTTGTTGTCAAATAGTCCAGCCGGTGAAAAGACCATACTGATTATTTGTGAAATTGAGACAACAAAAAACCAATAAGGCAAATAACAGGTGTTAAACAAAATTAACCTTGTAATTAAAGGTTGGGGGTTTCTTATTCGAATACGATCAGTAAACCGGAGTAAAGGGGTTAAGCTAAGGTTCGAATACGACCATATAGCCCCCAGTGGTTTTGGCGTTGCGCCGATCAAGAGGGTACCGATAGCTATGTTCTCTTTGGTTTGAATACGACCTATATTTGAACAGGAAGCCCCCAAATGACCTTGAGAGGTTTTTAATGACCCTGATTCGAATACGATCCAAGTCGGACCCAAAAGGGGTTAAGCTGTGATTCGGATACGATCAAGAAGCCCCCTAGTGAGTTTGGCTTTGAGCCGATCAAAAGGGTTACGACAGCTATGTTCTCTTTGGTTTGAATACAACCTATGTTTGAACATGAAGCCCCCAAGTGACCATGATAGTTGCAGCTAGACTCGAATACGATCATAAGACGGACCAAAAAAGGTGAGACTTGATTCAAATATGATTAGTTCCTTAATAGTCATTTGAAAATAGTAGTAAGAAATAATAAAGATGCGTAATCTTTCTGAAAAGAAAAGAGACCGATGGTCCTGCTTTATTACTTATCATAATATATACAACCTCAAAGTATGTACATGATGAGAGCCGGTGGCTCAGGTGTAGTATGACCGGAGTTGAGCAATGTTCCACGGCCGGCGGGTCTCCTCTTCCGACTTACGTGAGTCTTTGTGCTCTCGAACGTCAATGAGGTAATATGACCCGTTGTTTAAGTTCTTGCTGACCACAAAGGGTCCTTCCAAGGTGGGGATAGCTTGTGTGCATCTGATAGATCCTGGATGAGCCGGAGCACTAGGTCACCTTCTTGAAAAGCCCTGGACTTAACCCGGCGGCTGTGATAACGGCGTAGGTCCTGTTGATAAATTGTTGATTGAGCCGCTGCTAAGTCTCTTTCCTCATCTAACAAGTCAAGTGCATTCTTCCTGGCTTGTTCATTGTTAGCTTCAACATAAGCCGCCACACGGGGTGAGTCATGACGGATGTCACTAGGCAACACTGCTTCCGCTCCATAAACCATGAAGAAAGGTGTACAACCTATAGACCTGTTAGGGGTGGTGTTGATACTCCACAGCACTGAGGGTAGCTCCTCTACCCAACAACCCGGTGTTCACTGCAAGGGAACCATAAGCCGGGGCTTGAGACCTTTTAAAATTTCCTGATTTGCTCTCTCAGCTTGACCATTGGATTGAGGATGGGCTACAGAAGAAACATCAAGCCGGATATGCTCGCGCTGACAGAACTCCTCCATAGCCCCTTGGGATAGATTAGTGCCATTGTCAGTGATAATGCTGTGTGGAAAACCAAAACGGAAAATCACCTTTTTCATGAACTGAACCGCTGTGGCCGCATCACACTTACTCACTGGTTCTGCCTCAACCCACTTTGTGAATTTGTCAACTGCCACTAAAAGATGTGTCTTTTTATCCTTAGACCTTTTAAAAGGTCCAACCATGTCAAGCACCCAGACCGCAAACGGCCAAGTGATGGGGATCATCCGCAGCTCTTGAGCCGGCACATGTGCTCGTCGCGCAAATTTTTGACATCCATCACATCTACTGACCAGATCTTCTGCATGAGCGTGAGCCGTCAACCAGTAAAAACCATGACGAAAAGCTTTAGCCACCAGAGATTTTGACCCGACATGATGACCACAATCGCCTTCATGGATCTCACGAAGTATTTCTTGGCCTTCTTTAGGGGAAACACGCCGCTGAAACGCTCCAGAGATGCTGCGATGGTAGAGTTCTCCGTCAGAAATCGTCATTGACTTAGACCGCCGTTTATCTGTCGGGCCAGGGTCTCATCCGCTGGTAGCTCGCCCCGGGTCATGTAAGCCAAAAACGGCACTGTCTAATATGGGATGGCGTGAAGAGCCGCTACCAACTGCGCCTCCAGGTCAGGAACAACTAGATCTTCTTTTGTAGGTAACTTAACAGACGGGTTATGCAAAACATCCAAAAAGGTGTTAGGTGGCACCGGCTTACACTGAGATCCCAATTGGCTTAAAGCATCAGCCGCTTCATTCTTCCTACGGTAAATGTGCTCCACCTGATAACCTTTAAAATGCCCTGCAACAGCATCAACTTCACGGTGATAAGCCGCATGAGAGGATCTTTGGAATCCCACTTGCCTGACACCTGTTGAGCTACCAAATCTGAGTCACCAAGACACCGGACCCGGCTCAGGCTCATCTCTTTAGCCATTCGAAGACCATGGAGCAACACTTCATATTCCACTGCATTGTTAGTGCAAGGAAACATCAGCCGCAACACATAACAAAATTTGTCACCTCGAGGGGAGGTTAAAACAACTCTAGCCCCCGAGCCTTCCAACTGTCTAGACCCATCAAAGTAAATAGTCCAATATGTGTTGTCTGGTTTCTCCTCCGGCATCTGCATCTCTGTCCAGTCATTAATAAAACCAACCAGTGCTTGAGACTTGATCGCAGTACGTGGTACATACTTCAACCCATGAGACCCAAGCTCAATGGCCCACTTGGTGACTCGTCCAGTGGCTTCTCTATTTTGAATGATGTCTCCCAAAGGAGCAGAGCTAACCACAGTGATTGGGTGACCCTGAAAGTAATGTTTAAGCTTTCGGCTCGCCATGAACACCCCATATACGAGCTTCTGCCAATGTGGATATATTTGTTTGGATTCAATCAACACCTCACTGATGTAGTAAACCGGCCGTGGAACCGGATGTTCCTTGCCAACCTCCTTGCACTCCACCACAATTGCCACACTAACAGCTCGTGAGTTGGCGGCTACGTATAACAACAGCGGCTCTTTCTCAACTGGAGCAGCAAGGACCGGCGGCTCAGCAAGCTATTTCTTCAGATCCTCAAAAGCAGAGTTCGCAGCATCGCTTCAAACAAAACCATCCGTTTTCTTCATCATCTGATACAAAGGCATCGCCTTCTCCCCTAACCGGCTTATGAACCGGCTCAAAGCAGCAACGCGACCCACCAGTCGTTGAACGTCATTGATGCATGTTGGTTTGGCCAGAGATGTGATTGCCTTAATCTTCTCCGGGTTAGCTTCAATACCTCGGTTGGACACCAAAAAACCCAAGAGCTTGCCAGCTGGGACTCCAAAAACACACTTGGCCGGGTTAAGCATCATTTTGTAGACCTGGAGGTTATCAAAGGTCTCTTTTAGATATGTGACCAAGGTTTCCTATTTCCTGGATTTTACTACTATATCATCTACATAAGCATGAACATTACGCCCAATCTGATTGTGAAGGCAATTCTACATACACCGTTGATAAGTTGCCTGGGCACTCTTGAGCCCGAAGGGCATAGATACACAGTAGAAGGCCCCAAACGGAGTGATGAAAGTTGTCTTCTCCTAGTCCTTGACTACCATCTTGATCTGATGATAACCTGAATAAGCATCCAGAAAACTCAAACGTGCGCAACCCGCCGTAGCATCAATGATATGATCAATATGGGGAAGAGCAAAAGGGTCAGCTGGACAAGCCTTATTTAAATCGGTGTAATCCACACACATACGTCAGGTGCCGTTCTTTTTGAGTACAAGCATCGGGTTGGCTAACCACTTTGGGTGAAAGACTTCCACAATGAACCCGGCCGCCAAAAGCCGGGCCACCTCTTCTCCAATGGCCTTGCGCCTTTCCTCGTTGAATCGTCGGAGAAATTGCCTGACCGGCTTAAACTTTGGATCAATATTGAGAGTGTGCTCAGCGAGTTCTCTCGGGACACCCGGCATGTCAGAAGGTTTCCATGCAAAGATGTCTCGGTTCTCACGGATGAACTCGATGAGTGCGCTTTTCTATTTTGGATCCAAGTTGGCACTGATGATGAACTGCTTGGATGAATCGCCAGGCACAAAATCAACCATCTTGGTGTCATCAGGTGACTTGAATTTCAACACTGGTTCATGCTCCGTTGTTGGCTTGTTTAAGGATGTCATGTCCGCCGGGTCAACATTATCTTTATAAAACTTTAGCTCCTCTATTGCACAAACAGACTCAGCATATGCAGCATCTCCCTCTTCACACTCCAGGGCTATTTTCCGGCTTCCATGTACTGTAATGGCGCCCTTGTAACCCGGCATCTTGAGTTGCAGATACACATAACACGACCGAGCCATGAACTTGGCGTAAGCCGGCCGTCCAAACAAAGCATGATATGGGCTTTTGATCTTAACCACCTCAAAGGTTAATTTCTCTGCTCTGAAATCATATTCATCTCCAAAGGCTACTTCCAGTTCAATCTTGCCAACTGTGTATGCCGACTTGTTGGGCACCACACCGTGAAAAACAGTGTTGGATTGCTTAAGACTCTAATCAGTCAACCCCATCCGGCGAAACATCTCATAATAGATGATGTTGATGCTACTGCCTCCGTCCATGAGCACTTTAGTAAATTTATATCCACCAACTTGAGGTGCCACTACCAAGGCCAAGTGACCTGGATTGCCGATCCGGGGAGGATGATCCTCTCTACTCCACACAATAGGCTGTTCTGACCACCATAAGTAATGCGGAATCGCCGGCTCAACGGCATTGATAGCCCTTTTGTGAAGCTTTTGGTCCCTCTTGCACAAACTAGTGGTAAATACATGATATTGTCCACTATTCAACTGTTTTGGGTTGCTCTGATATGCGGATTGCTGCTGATTACCTTGGCCGGGTTGTGGATTATAACCTCCTTGGTTACCCGTATGCCCCTGACCTTGAAAACCGCCTCCATCTGAACCGGCGCCCGAGCCATGAAAGCCGCCTCCACCTGAACCGCCACCAGGGCCGTGACTCCCATCAAACGCATTTGAATTCTTGAATGCCTTCATGATTGTGCAGTCCTTCCACAGATGGGTGGCCGTCTTCTCCCGGGTGTCGTGTCTTGGTTCATTCAATAGTTGCTCAAGGGTGGGGCCTGACCCGCCCGACCGAGGGGGTTGCCTACCCTTGCGCCGTTGATTGTTGCCCTGCGCATTGGTGTTAGCCACAAATTCGTCAGCCTTACGTTTGCTACCTCCTTGATTTGCCGGGTTATGCTGGTGACCCTTGTCGTTGCCGTTCTTCTTTCCCTTCCCTGTCTTTTCTTCATCAGACACAGGGTCCTTGGTACTATCAAAATCGGCATACTTGATGAGAGCCGCCATCAACTGGCCCATGTCGTGGCAGTCACGTTTAAGCCGCCCCAGCTTCTGCTTCAGAGGTTCAAAACGGCAATTTTTCTCCAACATTAAGACTGCCGAACCGGCATCCATCTTATCAGATGAATGGATTATCTCTTTGACCCGGCGCACCCAATGGGTTGTGGACTCACCTTCCTCTTGTTTACAATTAGTCAAGTCCACGGTTGACATAGGTTGCTTGCATGTGTCCTTGAAGTTCTGAATGAAACGGGCCTTTAACTCCACCCATGAGCCGATGGAATTGGGGGGCAACCCTTTTAGCCAAGTACGAGCCGTTCCATCCAACATCATGGTGAAATATTTAGCCATTGCCGCGTCGCTGACCTCCAACAGCTCCATGGCCATCTCATAACTCTCAATCCAGGCCCCAGGCTACAAATCGGCCGTGTAATTAGGCACCTTACGAGGCCCCTTGAAATCCTTTGACAAACGCTCATTACGTATGGTCGGAACTAGGCAAGGAACACCCGGTTCTTGTGGCCAGCCCTGCCTCAATCGAAGTTGCTGGATAAGCCGGAAACGCTTGATGAGCCGCCTGTTCCGCGGCCAGTTGAATCGCTCGCTCTGCTTCTTGTTGGATCCTCTCCTGATCTGCCAAGTTAAGGGTTCCAGCCTGTCCCGGCTCATGCCTCTGCGGCCGGTTGCGACGTTGAACATTTCTTGACATGTCGAATCCATACGCCTACTGTAGCTTGGGCTCTGGATCGGGCGAGGGGTTGAATGGATCCTGTCTCGACTGTAAGAGTACGCATCCTGCTGCGCCAGAGCTGTTTGAAGAAGTTCTCTCACCCTTCGTGTTTCGATCGCCGCCGGCGAGTCGCCCTCCATCGGGAGAGCCGCCAAACGAGCCGAAGCCGCAATGAGGTTTTCCAAGGGATTGGAGAAGTGACCCGGTGGTGTTGGTACATAATGAGGCGGAGTGATATGTATACGAGGCGATTCCATGGCGCGCGGCTGAACCGGTACCCTGGGTGTCGTGATCCGATTTGCCTCTGGCAGGTTACTTGTCCCGGGCCCAGGCGTATGAAGAAGGTTCCTAGGATCGAGCATCAGAGGTAGACGTGACTGAGTTTTCTGATGCCTTCTTCTCATGACCTTGTTTGACGCGTTCAGATCCACCGAGAGCCGGAAAGTCTCTGCTTGAAGCTGTTGAGCACGAGCGTCCAAAGCCGCCCGCTCCGCGGCCATCCTGACCTCTTCTGCTGCTAAATTTTCTTTAGCTTGTACCATCTCCTCATGTACGCGTGCCACCTCTGTGTCATGCTGAGCTTGATCCGTCGGCTCCACTACGACAGTCAACAAGGTCATCAGTTTATCCATGAGGTCCATCAGAATCTGAGGCGGGGGGCGCGCGGGGTCTCCTGACCCGGCTATGGCCGGCCCGGTGGTTGTTGCTGCCGCTGCTATGGAGTTCTGCCCCGGCTGTGTTCCTGCCATGAAGACTCCGACCCAATTCGGCGGCTCAAGGGGGTCCGGAATACTGCTGCCATCGGAACAGCCCCCGAGCATGCCATCCTGCAGCTGATACAAAGAGTCCGTCTCTCCCGTTGATGATGTGGCGTCAGAACAGATGGCCGTCTCACTGCCGTCCATCGATTCTTCAGAGTATTCACCGCCGTTGATGCAACCTACGAAGGCATGCTTCACGACAGATTGAACACGGGTGGACATCGCGCGCTGAGCCGTTTCGATGAGGTTGGTGTGGACGTCCTGCTCAGGGCCCGACTCGCCGATCCTGCCGATGAAGACATGAATTCCACCGAAGGGGACCCGGTACCCGTACTCAATTGAGCCGGCCTCGGGGCCCAGCCTTCGTCGTCGATGTAGAGCTTGCCGCGACGACTCTTGGTCATACGACCCACATCTTATCCCTTGAGCCCTTCGAAGTTGCCCTTCAAGAACTCAAATCCATCGTGCGCTGGCCCCACGGTGGGCGCCAACTGTCATGGAATTGTCGCGGCAGATGTCCTAGCAAAAGGACTTAGTCATAGGGCCATCACAACTAGGAAGCTTAAAGGGGTTAATCGGGACAAAGGACACAAGAAGTTTTATACTAGTTCGGCCCCTTACGATGAAGGTAAAAGCCTACGTCTAGTTCTGTTGGAATTGCTGGGGTTTCGATCACCAAGAGGCTAATCCGCCGGCTTGGTTATCGATCTCTTGTTTCTTGCCCTAAGCCGCCACCGGGTCGTCCCCTTATATACACGGGTTGACGCCTGGTGGCCTACAGAGTCCCTGCCGGCTCATAAATCGAGTCCGGCTCGGTGACTTCTTTTACATGCCTTTCTTTACAAGTCTTTCCTTACATACGGCGGTTTACAATATTGGGCCTTAAGCCGCCTCTAGGCCTTTAGGCCTTCTATAAGATTTAACAACCTATCGCCTTGAGTGTTTACTGGGCTTTCTTTGTGACCCGCCATTTGGGTCTTGACCCGGCCCCTCCTGAGCGGATCATAACTGATAGTTATATCCCTAACAATAAGTAAAATAAAGTAAAATTGGTTAAAAAAGATAAGTAAATTTAGGTGATTGGTTATCGTAAAAGATGGGACGAAGATGTGGTAGGAAGAAGGTGAAATGAGAACATTACATTCTAGTCAAATGTTGGCGTTGCCAACTATTGACAACTTTATATAAGATAGGCAACACAACTCGGTAATCAATCAAGTAGTACATAATAATTGAAACAATGACAAGCATTGGCATGACAATTTTTGGCACCAAACCAGTGATGCTATATATACTCCCTCTGTACTACCGAGTGGAAACAAACTCTGATTTTTATGAGAGGGAAATCCCCAATCCGTCGGCCGATTACAAACGCTTCCCCTTTCCAAAAACACATTTGGATATCGACAAAGGTAATCATCAATGATTGGTTGACTAGTGGGGTGGGTGTAGTCCCGTCACTGCCCTGCCCGTCGTTTCCGCCGCGCCCGAGCCGACGCCGAGCGAGCCACCAAATCTACAGCCGTGAAGGGGGCGGAGAGCACGCTGCCGGCAGCTTCCCCTCCCCTCCTCGTCTCGCCATTTCCACGGATTCGAAGCAGAGCAGGTGCGTGTCCGTCTCCTCCCCCCTCTACTGTTCCATTGCTGAATCCGTACGCTCCAATCCACCGCCTGCTGCGGTGCCGCCTCTCAGCAGCGGCGCCCGGCGGCAGGCCTCGCCGCTTCGGCACCTCCCTGCTAAGATTCCCGGCCTCGGCCTTGCTTGCTCACCTGCTCGATCGATTGCAGGCCGCGCGCGGTAGGTGGATGCCAGCGGCTGGGATACAGGGATTGGGGGTCCTGTTTTGGTCAGTTCAGATTTACTCGCTTCTGAAGACTACTAGTTAGGATTTCAATCTAGAAAACTCAGCTAGGGCCGTAGGCCAACTTGATTCCGGTGGCGCTTTGACGATCTGCCGCATTCAGCATATTCGGGTGCTTTTCCACCCACCTTTGTTCGAGGCACAAACCCACAGTGAATTTTTTTACTGCATCTGCTGGCGCTGGATCCATCAATTTTCTGATTGAATAATTCCAAAGCACATAAGTTAGATTACTGTACCGCCACAGCTGCGTTTGATTAGGACAGGCAGATAATGTCTGCCTCTCTGTGGTGTTTCAGTGTTTCGATTCGACGAGTTTGCTGATGAGCAGTGCCCACATAGGCTGGGCGCATCCCTGAACTTGTGATGCTCTGCTGCAAGGGGATTGTTATTTTGTGGTGATCATGATTTCGAGTTTTATTTGTGGCTCGCGCAAATAAAACGCCGAAATCATGATGACTTAATAGACAGCTCAGCTTCCTGGAATGCCTAAGTTTGGTTCCCATATCACGCAACATCGTGAAATTACCACTGATCGAGCTTGGCTCTGTTCTTGAACTGTACAACCACTGTGCTTCGCTTATTCTGTGTATCTTCCCTTTCCTTGTTTGTTAGCACATATTTTAAGGCATTAGATGGGAAGTTTTCTTCAGCTAACTGTTCGGTTTATTTAACTTTTCCGTTCACCATTTGAAGAGTGAAGACAGTAACTAGAATTTCCTCTGCAGACCTTGTCCGACGACGTCTTCTTGGATGGCCGCTGCTGTAAAAACAAGCGGTGGTTTCTGTAACACACAGCAGCAGTGGCTACACTCAACGAGAGATCTGTTTTTACATGGATCCACTCATTCAAATGCCAAAGAATGCAAAAGCAAGAAGGCAAAAAAGCCCATTTCACTGCGTGTGAAAGCTACTTCCACGAAAGTGGAATTAGATTTTAATGATCCATCTTGGAAGCAGAACTTTCAAGAAGACTGGGATAATCGTTTTAATCTGCCACGTATTACAGATATATATGACTTGAAACCAAGGCCAACTACATTCTCACTCAAGAAACAGAGGTTTTGTGCGCTCTCTCTTCTTTGTCATCTTTGAATTAATTAGCCAGACTTCCTGTAAGCTAATAACTATGCGGCATTTCTTATCCAATGCCATCTATTATCACTCTGGTAGAACTCCTACTGGTGATGAAGATAGTACACCTATGGATATGTGGAATGGTTACGTGAACAATGATGACCGAGCGCTTATGAAGGTTAGTACTCTTACGAAAATTTAGCATCATACCGGAAGACTCAGATGTTAATTTGAAATTTAACATTTCACAGCGTTAGAGCCATCATTGAGCTGGGTGAGATCGTTTACTACTCCTGTACAGAAGATATGAAGATATGTTGTTGTAGTCTTTTAGACACTGGCAATCGGCAAGCATCATTGCACGCTTTGATGTTAACTTTTATAATAATATGGTATTTAAAGTTACAATGAGTATGATTATGTAAATATTCTCTATGGCAAATCTACTACTGCTATTCTCATATAGTGAATTTAAATACTTCTTTGTATCTTAGTCATGAAAGTTCAAACTGCTTGCTGCATGCACTTTAAAACATCTATTTGTAATGGAGTAGTCATAAATTTTGTGATATGCTTTCTCAGCAGCTAACTTCTATGATGCACGGCATCACTGCATTTATTAGCTCCTAAAGAAGCATGTAGCCCGCAAAAGGCAGCTTTTATTTTTGTTCCCACTATGCTGTGAACTTAACATTGCAATGCTACTTTAGGTGATAAAGTATTCGTCGCCTACTTCTGCTGGAGCAGAGTGCATTGATCCTGACTGTAGCTGGGTGGAGCAATGGTATGATATCTTCTAGGATACAAAGAAGTATTTAAATTCACAATATGAGTACTATTTCTGTCTGTGCCACAAGGATGCCATCTTTCTTCACATGCTATGTGTTATTTCACATCAACTTCTGCCCTTTTGTTTTCTACAATGGCGGAACTGCTACTTGTTTGTTAGATTTAACTCTTGAGAATCTTAAAGAGTCAGGCAGTGACAAATAGCTTTATGCAGGGTGCATCGTGCAGGGCCTCGTAAGGATATATACTATGAGCCAAATGAAGTAAAAGCTGCTATAGTTACTTGTGGAGGTCTCTGCCCTGGTTTGAATGATGTCATCAGACAGGTCCCTTTCTTTTAGCATTGTTCAAACAAATTTTGTTTGGCTGGCATGTCTACCTAAATTTTGGTACATGCCCATGGTACTCATTGCGAACTTCAACTTAAGTAAGATTAACCAGCTCTGCAAATTACAATTGGGGCTATAAAGCTCTGCTTATCCTATGATTTCTCCAATCGGCTACAAATAACATAAAAAATCAACAAATTCATTGAGTTTCATGCACAAGGTGTTACACACACATTCATTTGTCTAATGTAAATTGCAAATATAAAAGTGGGGCAAATTTCATCAGTGCATGATATTGACACGGTACTTTTATGAGTCCCCTGATCCTCAAACAGAAATGCGAGTGTTATCATTTAAAATTTCCGTGCAGCCTTTTTATCAGTTCATGCAGTTTTTCATAGATATGTTTTGTGGTTTTGTTGATGCTTTCAAACGGAGCATTTACCCTATCCAGTATTCTGGCAAGCAAATGATATAATAGACTCGAGTGCAAATTTTTGGTTAATGTTGAGTATATGACGTGTATTTGCATCTGCAGGTAGTATTCACCCTAGAGACATATGGGGTTAAGAATATTGTTGGAATTCCATTTGGTTTTCGTGGATTTTTTGAAAAAGGTCTAAAAGAAATGCCTGTAAGAAGCTCCTCTCATAAATCAGCAAAATAGTTACTGCTTATTAGGTTCTCAGATTTCATTTTGGTAACACCATCCAGCTTTCACGTAATCTAGTGGAGAATATTAACCTTGCTGGTGGAAGTTTTCTAGGAGTCTCCCGTGGAGGAGCTAAAACTAGTGAAATTGTAGATAGTATACAGGTAAGCAATCTGAATTGCAACAATTTTATTCTGTGTTGGTTATTCCTATACTTTTTAATAATCATGGGTTTTTCAGAAAATGATTAATGATTATCTGGTTTTTTAGGCCAGAAGAATTGATATGCTTTTTGTACTTGGTGGAAATGGTACCCATGCAGGAGCAAATGCTATCCATGATGAGGTTCTTATATCTTTATATTTCTTGTCAGTCCTTTATTTTTTACCCCGAAGCAGTTGGAAAACATCCTACTGTGATTTTTATATATATAATAAAGTTAGTATGGTTAGTACAGAAGTTCAATAATTAGGGGATCAGTATGAATAGTATTTACATATGGTAGTTACAAACTGAGAGGAGATAAGGTTGTAAGCATGGGATTAAAGATTTTGTTGAATACACGACTTGAGTCTCTGGAGATGCTTGTGCTTGGTCCTGTGGGTCATAAGAATCAGGTCATCACAAAGATTGAAGTCCAAGTTATTAATTGTAGGAGGATGTTCTTGAAGATGAGGTCATTCCTCTGTTTCCTGATATTCCAGCATAAATATATGATAATCATCATACTGAAGGAGGTCATTTCTTGTCAGTCCTTCATCCAAATATTACATTAGCCCATGAATCTTTCAGAATTAAATGGAACCTCGCTTAAGTTTGAACCCAGATAGGTGAAGATGCATGGATGCAGAAACCCCCACCGTCCATCTTGTTTCATCTTGCTTTCAAGATTCATCATCTTGAACGTTCTATATATTTCTGTTCGTGCACAATACCTATTCATTCCCCTTCCCCAAACACTTGCAGTGCCGTAAAAGAAAGCTCAAGGTTTCTGTTGTAGCAGTTCCAAAGACCATTGACAATGATATACCTTTAATGGACAAAACATTTGGTTTTGATACCGCTGTGGAAGAAGCTCAACGGGCCATTAATTCTGCCTATATAGAGGTAGACTGCTGACTCTCTCTCTCTCTCTCTCTCTCTCTCTCTCTAAGCCATACTCTATGATATTATTAAAACATCATGTCATTAGGCACGTAGTGCGTATCATGGTATCGGCTTGGTGAAATTAATGGGAAGAAGCAGTGGTTTCATTGCAATGCATGCTTCTCTTTCAAGTGGGCAGGTTGATGTCTGCTTAATACCAGAGGTTCGTAAACACTGCGCTATTTGTATTGAAACGTACTATTTCTAAACATGGATGATGTACCAATAGAATCTTATACCTGTATGAAAAGGTCTCATTCGCGCTCGATGGAGAATATGGTGTTTTACAGCACCTCGAGCAGTTAATAAAGAACAAGGGATTCTGTGTGGTTTGCGTTGCTGAAGCTGCAGGACAAGTAAGTGAGCTCATAGTGGTTTTAGCCTTTGGCTTTTTCCGCTCCATATACCACTGATTAGCTTCTGTTTTCAGGAGTTACTGCAAAACTCAGGCGCAACTGATGCATCAGGAAATACAATACTTAGCGACATTGGTGTTCACATGCAACAAAAGGTTTGTATATGATAAATCTCTTTACCTCGGAAAGGTCGATTTTATAATGTACATGCTGTCCTTTGATACAGTAGAAAGTTAGATGGTTATGGTGACATTGAACTTGGTCTAGCCTTATTCGTCTTACCGTACTAGCTTTTCTAGCTGCTTATATGAGGTTGCTGAAACTGAGTGTCCCCCATACTTCCATCCTCCCGTTTCTCTGTTCCATTCTGGAAGTCGTCAATGGACAGCATTTAGTGACCGCTGATTACTGTTACTATTTAGTGACACTGATTACACTCTGCAGATCAAGACGCATTTCAAGGGCATCGGTGTCCATGCTGATATAAAATACATCGACCCGACGTACATGGTCCGGGCTTGTCGTGCCAATGCGTCCGATGCGATTCTGTGCACCGTGCTTGGGCAAAATGCCGTAAGTTAAATCAGTTTCCTGCACGCCCTTGCAGTTTAATTAATCTTCTCTAACCGTAGACGTACGGTTCACCCATGTTATTATCCACAGCCTGCTCATGTGAGAATTCTATGATGCTGCCCTGTGCAGGTCCATGGAGCGTTTGCCGGGTTCAGTGGCATCACTTCCTGCATCTGCAACACTCACTATGTGTACCTTCCGGTCACGCAAGTCATCACGGCACCGAAGCGTGTAAACCATAAGGGCAGGATGTGGCACCGTTGCCTCACGTCCACAGGCCAGCCGGACTTCCGCTGACCACCTGTTGCTACAGAACTTGAATGATAAGTGCTATGGAATTTCGGTGTTAAGTTTTTGCCCTGTGCAATCAGTTCGGTTTTTCTCTTTGTGTAATCAGTGAAGTTTTTCAATGTTAAGTACTAGAGAATCTGAGTGCTGTGCTACATAATTAGTCCAGTTTTTGCTTGTGCAATCAGTTCAGCTCAACTTTTGCCTTGTGTAACCCTTCTTATTTTTTCCTTGCTCAGCGAGTTCAGTTTTTCCCATTTAACCTGCCCATCTTTGATTTTTGTGTCACCAGTTCAGTCAGTATTTAGATGTTCAAAATTTCCTTTGTGTAATCAATGTAGTTTTTGCATTATAACCCGTTCAGTCATTTATACTCCCTCCTGCCCCAAAATAAGTTTTGTGGTTTTAGTTCAAAATTTGAATTGAACTAAAACCACGACACTTATTTTGGAATGAAGAGAGTAATATGTTTCAGCGGTACAATTTTTCATTGTGAAAATTTTCAGTTTTGATAGTTTCAGTGGTTCACTGCTGGTGTTTTGGTCACTGGAACGCTGATAACATGGAAGTCTGCGTGTTTTTGCCTTTTCCCCCCTCTTATTTTGACCATTTGACCTGAATTAGTGGGCTAAGGTCACTCAATCTGCGTCCAGTCGAGATCTCCCAAAAGCTGGTTCTCCCAAAAAAAATTGTGCGAGAAATGAAGAAAAAATAACTCAGGTTTCTCCTGGTCTCTCGCCTGTCCGATGTCATCGCGCTGCACAATAGCAGACACTCTTGGGGTCTGTCTAGGATACAAACTATGTCACATCCAACCCGATGTCTACTATGTTTGTGGTTATTTTTTTTGTTTCAGCTTTTTTTTGTTCCTTCTTGCTATGTTATTTGTGGAAGCTTAGATATGACATCCTTAGAAAACATTTAGTAGATGTGAATTAGACAAACTGTTTTTCATTAATAACAAGCACGCAGATGATTCAGGATGGAGATCTTTTTCATATACAACAGCAGATAACCTGTAGATGCAACTCACCCGCTGTATATGTCATGGTTCGTTCGTACAGATAAAATGCATTTAATCTATATTTGTTAAACTTTTGCGTCCTTTATTTTTTTCCCCATCTGCAAGCTGGGATATGATTCAAGTCGGTTAACTAGTGTTGGATTTGTGTTCTCGGGATCCATCATTACGATTACGTTTGCTCAAACACCGACGTGAAGCTTGGGAGATAGTGCATGAGCAGATGCAGATTTGTGGTTTGCGCTGTCAACATCTGAAAGATGGCAAATCGTGTACTGGGTTTGTGGTTGGCGGGTAGTCGGTATGTTTAGCCTTTGGTACCTGGCCCAACCAGCCTGACCCGACCTGGCCCAAAAAAGCCCGACCCGGCTCAGCCCGGTCTTGCTCACGGGCCGGGCCTGGGCCTAGGTTTTGAGCCTAAAGATCAGGCCTGGGCCTGTCATATTTGTGATTTAAGGAAGAGACCCGGCCCAAGGCTTGGCAGGCTTTTTCATTGCTGGGTCGGACTTGGGCCTGAATTCTAGGCCCAACAGCCAGGCCTAGGTTTTCTTCTTCGGGCTTTGGTAGGCCCGGCCTGACGGATGGCCAGGTATAGTGAGGCCCTTCCCCTCGTCACCAGCTCCGGCACTGTCGAGGCAGGCAAGCCTCCCGGCGCGGTCGAGATCTCCTATCCCTGCCACGGGGAAGAAGATGTCGACAAGACAAACCCCATGGGGAGGAAGTATCTGATGTTCGCCGCCAACTGCTAAAAAATAGTATGGCGAGGAACGCCGCCGCCGCCGCCGCCGCCGCCAGGTTACTCGCCGACTCCCCATCTCCCTTCCATTCCAGCCACCACCACCGCCGCCGTGCCCTCCCAGTCCCCACATCCCGCTCCAAGACCTCCTCCGCCAAGCCCGCTCCTCCACCTCCCCGCACCGACACCACCGGCGATCCAGCTGCAGCCACCGGGCCCTGCCCCTCCCTCTTCCAAGAAATCTCCGGCCTCATCACCCCTGCCGCCGGCACGGCCAGCGACCCATCATTTCAATCTCGAGTGAATAGACAGTCGTGGAGGAGCGGCAACGAGGCCCCTTCACAATGCACGGAAGGTGCTCGACCAAATGCTCCAGAGACTTTTGCCTTTTTCGCCGGCAGAGTTCCTGACCAAGGGGTTCCTGATGGCCCTTCTGACAGCCCGGATGGCAACGCAAAAGGCTCTGCGCCTAGCCAGGAAGCATCATCTTACAAGGTGGTAGGAGGTGCGCTCGCCCAAGATCCTGATATTGACAGTGCCCAAGTGCAAAAGATCACCGAGGTTTTACGGTCAGAGGTGCCCGGATTGCCTTTCGAGGAGCAGCTGGGGAGCTTGGGGGTCGTGTACACGCCGAGGATTGTCAACATGGTGCTCAAGAGGTGCTTCAAGAAGACGCACCTGGGGCTCAGGTTCCACTACTGGGTTAAGCAACTTCCAGGGTTCCACCACACTACAGAGACGTACAACACGACGCTGTTTATTGCAGGCGAAGCAAGGAGTTTTGGGTTGATGGAGGAGCTGATGGGCGAGATGGAGAAGGAGATGTGCCCCAAGGACATCAAGACGTGGACAATTATCATAGCCAGTTATGGGAAGGCAAGGCAGGTTGGCAAGATGCTGTCTGCATTTCATGCTATGAAGAAATCTCGTTCCGTGGCAGTAGACACTAGAGTATATAGGACGATTCTTCGTGCCTTGTGTAACAATGCAAGGCATGAGCTTGCTCTTGAGTTCTACAAGGATATGCCCACCAACATGGACGTCGGTTCTGACATTCTGCGACTTCTGTTGTGCTTGCTGGCTGGATCAAATAATGCTGAAGCTGTCTTCATTATCAGAGATGATATGATTAAAAGCGCGAGGTATCCAGAGGAGTATTGCTACTTGGAAGTTCTACGGAGCTTCTGTGTCTCAGGAAAACTAGCAGAAGCTCAGAAAGTCTTTCAGCAGATGATGAACAAGTCCATGGATAGCTCATCTGCTTTTGAAACCCTCTTGAGGGGAATGTGCAAAAGCGGAAGGATGGATGAGGCTCTTCAGCTAACGGAGCATATGAAGAACAGATCATCTATTAGCAGCATGGCATTTGGTTTTCTCATCGATGGCTACCTCAGGAAAGGAGAATGTACAAAGGCACTTCAGTTGCTGCAGGGAATGAGGGAGTATGGTTGTATTCCATTGGCCTCATCTTACACTCAGCTCATGCAGCACCTCTTCACATCTGATCAGTATAAAGAAGCCTGTGAACTGTATGAGGAGATGCAGGAAGTTGGTGTTCAACCAGATATTGTAACAATCACAGCATTGATAGCCGGGCATATTCGCAGTGGACATATTTCTGAAGCATGGGATATTCTAAAAAAAATGAGCGAGAACGGTCAAAAGCCCACAATTAAAGCTTATACAGTGTTCATCCATGAGCTCTGTAAGGCTTCCAAGCCCCTCGAGTCATTGGAACTTCTGAAGGAAATGTTGAAATTTGACTTCAGGCCTTCTGAAGAAACTTTCTGCCGGATTATTTCTTCCTTGCGTGAGAATAATTATCTGGAGGAAGCTATTAATGTTGAGAGAATGCGGGCATCTTTTGATATTAGAAAGCCTAAAGGTGAGACAGAAATCAGATCATTAGAGAAAACTGACACAGTTGATGAGTTTCAGAAATTATCCGAGTGTGAACTGGAGGAGAAGAAAATGATATTTGGGCCTGTTGTTCTTCCATCTGATAAAGACTCTGAGATATCGAGGTGCACATTTCGTGATAACGAAAATCACATCGAACTAACAAAGGACTGCAGCGATGAAGATGTTGAAGGGATATGCCAAATTCTGTCATCTTCTGACAACTGGAGCTCAATGCAGCAGGCACTTGAGATGAGATCACTGCATTATACACCAAACCTTGTCAATGCCATCATGAAGTGCTGCAAGAGAAATGGCCATGCTGCTTTGAAGTTTTTCTCTTGGGTAGGGAAACGACTCTCCTACATGCACACAACAGAAACGTACAACACAGCTATGAAACTCGCAGGCTCCGCGAAAGATTTTAAGCACATGAGGCACCTTTACAGAGAAATGGCGTGGGCACAATGTTCTCCAACAGTGGACACATGGAATGTCATGATTTGCCAGTACGGTAATGCTGGTCTCACTGAAATGGCCCTGGAGACATTTTATAAGATGAAGCAAGCAGGCTTTCAGCCTGCCAGAAGTACTTACAATCACCTGATAATGTATCTCTGCCGCAGAAAAGGCCGAAAAGTAGACACCGCAATCAAGATCTTGAAGGAAATGATTCATGCAGGTTATATGCCTGATAATGATGGGCTTTGCACGTATCTTTCAGCATTATGCGAGTGCGGGATGTTGGTTGATGCAAGAAGCTCGATAGTATCACTATGTGAACACGGGTTTACTAAACAGATTGGCTACTCCATACTCCTTAGATCATTATGCAGGTCTGATAGAAAGGAGGAAGCTGTCAGTTTGTTTGATGATATGGAGAGATATGGCTGCTCCAGAAGTGAGTACATGTATGGAAGCTTCATTCATGCGTTACTGAGGTGGAATCGCTTTGAAGACGCTGTAGCCAAGTTTGAAGAACTGAAGAATGCAGGCATACGTCCAAGCACCCATATGTATACCTCGTTCATCATCTACTTTTTTCAGAAAAGAGACGTTGTCAAGGCAATGGATATGTTCAAGGAGATGGTAGACGACGGATGTGAGCCTTCAGTCATCACATACTCCGCGTTAATACGTGGTTACATGGAAGTAGGCATGGTTTCAGAAGCCTGGGGTGTCTTACGGCACATGAAACTGAAAGGACCATCGCCAGACTTTGGGACCTACTCGATGTTCATAATGTACCTCTGCAAAGCTGGTAGATCGGAGGATGGGTTGCAGCTGATTCATGACATGCTGGATGGTGGCATCACCCCCAGCGCAGTAAACTTCAGGACTGTTTTTCATGGCCTGAATATGGAGGGCAAGCACAAGCTAGCCGACTCTGTCCTCCAGTCAAAATGGCATCTGCGGAGGCAAAGGAGCTACTCAGATTCTTCGTTTGTTTAATCTTGCAGATGTGCTCACATACTTGGTTCACTCAAAATAAATCTTCACGAGGATCATTTTTCTTTTCTTTAGACAAGCTTATATATAGGAGCATCTTCTAAGGATGAACTGTAACCTTTTTAGTACCGCAATACTAGAAGCATCCTGTCATTCTCAAAGTTTCAGGAGATGAGGCATACTAGGATGCAAAGATCTCAATAGGATTATTTATTTATTTATGCTCATTTGCTATTCCTCAGTCGTCCAAGAATATAAATTGTATCAGTCGTTTGCAACCGAGGAGAGCAAAGTTTAATACCAGAGTTTTCTAAACATTGGTGTTCACATGCAACAGAAGGTTTGTATACGACAAATCTCTTTACCTCGGAAAGGTGGATGTTATAATGTGCAGGCTGCTCTGTATAACCAGTTCAGTCAAACATTTTAGATGTTCAGTTTTTCCTTTGTGTAATCAGTACAGTCTTTGCCTTCCATAACACTTCCAGTTTTCTTCCATTGTGAAAATCTTCAATTTGTACAGTTTTCAGGGCATCAGCGCTACTTGTTTTGTCACTGGAACGCTGACAACATCCAAGTCGCTGCTGGTGTTTTTGGCTTTGCTTCATTTTGACCGTTTGATCTGACATAGAGGGCTAAAGTCACTCAATCTGGGTCCAATCAAGAGTTGGTTCTCATAGAAGTCGAGCCTTGGCGTATATCGCGCCCGTAATTGAAGAAAAGAAATAACCCAGGTTTCTCTTGGTCTCTCCATGAAGTGTTGCATGCCCGTCCGATGATTATAGGTCTCCTTCGATTCAAATGAGCAGTACCACACCTGAAGAAGCAGGGCTCCTTGGATTCAAATGATTTCATAGAAATTCTAGAGGATTAGAATCCTTAGATTTTTTTTCTATAAATTCTATGTTGGTTGTTTGATTTATAGGATTGAATTATATTCCCTCCGTTCCTAAATATTATTCTTTCTAGAGATTTCAATAATTGACTACATACAAAGCAAAATGAGTGAATCTATGAATCTACGCTCTACCTAAATATTACTCTTTCTAGAGATTTCAACAATTGACTACATACAGAGCAAAATGAGTGAAATGAGTGAATCTATGAATCTATGCTTTAAAATATGTTTATATACAGTATGTGGTAATCCATTTGAAATCTCTAAAAAGACAAATATTTAGAAACGGAGTGAGTATATGATGCGTTTTTAGAATCCTGTGAATTCAAAGAGGCCTAAATCGTCGGGACGAGGCATACTAGCATACAAAGGTCTCACTAGGATTAAAAAAAATTTGTATGCACATTTGTTATTCAGTCCGAGAACGGCTGCAGCGATGGCTCACCAAAACCTCGCCGAGGACGGGGATGAGGCGTCTCACTGTTGACATCTCCAACGGAGAAGAACGGGTTTCGCAGGGTTCAGGTTTGGAGGCTTCTCTGTTTTGATACGGCACGGATTAGACGGAGCCCGAGCTCAAGACAGGGACACTGTGGCCGGCCACGGAGGGGGAGAAGCAGGGGTGGAGAAGGTGATGGGGAGCTCGCTGGGGAAGACCACTGCTGACATCCAACAGCTCAGGCCACTGCAAAATCGACTAGAACTCGTTCTACTTTTCAGCTAACTGTTCACTAGGTGCTCCCTTATTATGACATTCAGGGATGTTTCCATTCCATCACATCTCAACAAAAAAAAGAAAAAGAAAGAAGAGATGGATCTATCTATCACTAGCTACTGCTATTGCTACGTCCTACGTACATACAGACTCCCACTCAATCTATCAACTACTGCCGGCTAATGGTGCTTTCTCCGCTTCTTCCCGGCTCGGTCCTTCTTTCCCAGGACTCAAGGACAGATTCCAAGAAATCAAGCCGCGTCTCCGACTCCCTGAGCGCGAGCTTGGTCTCCCTGAGGGCGAGCTCGGCCTCCAGGGCGGCGAGCCCGGCCTCCCTGAGCAGGCGAGCGCGGAGCTCCGGCACCGACGCCGACTCCGGCAGCTGCATCGCCATCCCCGGCTCCGCCAGCAGCTCTGGATTCGCAACGCACAACGCAAAATACATAGATTAATAAGATAACAATGAACCGATGAGGGAAACAGAGGAGTCTCAGAAGGAGGACTTGCTTACCCTGCTCGCGCGCCACCGCCGCGGCGCCCCTCTCGATCACCGCCGTCGTTCTGGCGAGCAGCGGGTGAAACTCCAGCAGCGGCTGCAGCAGCTCCCTGGAGATCGCCTCCTGCACCGGCGTGCGCGCCGTGCTCTTGAGCACCACCAGCTGCCGCAGCAGCTCCCTGGTCATCGCGTCCCGCTCCTGCTGGGTCGTCATGTGTGCTTTTCTTCTGGCTCGGGCTGGGCGGTGGAGCTACCTGTGGACTGTGGTGAATGTGTGAGCTGGGCGGTGGCGCTACCTGCGGTGACGACGAAGGCCTTCATTCCTCGTTGCGAGGCGGTGCGCGGTACGCGTGCATGCATTGTTGGCAATGTGGGCGGGCTGTGCACGCGCGCGTGTCTGGGGTAGCCTGGTACGTGGCGGTTGCATGCTGCTGTGCGGATTGGCGTGTCGGTTTGGCAGGCGCGCCGCCGCCGCACCCAGGCCACACCGCCGAAGCCGCACGAACACCCAAACCGACAGAAGGCAGGGTCAGCCGGCTCAAGCTCACTCGAGGCTCAGGATGGACGACACGAGCGGTCTTTTGGACCGGCTCATGGCCCGCTCGGTCCGGGCTGGCTCGGTCCTAGCCCGACAAAAAAATCGGCCGTTCCAGTCCCTCAAAACAAGACCGAAAATCGCCTGGTCCGGTTCGGTTAAAGCTCGGGCCGACCAAGCGGACCGAAGAAGCAGCCGGCGGTATGGCAGGGCCATGGCCAGAGCGGGGCGGGGCGTGGCTGGGGGCTTGCCGGGGGCATGTCGGGGGCTTGGCGAGTGCGTGGCGGCAAGGCGTGACAGGGCCACGCACCTGTGCCGGGCCGCCGCCGTCCAACGCACAAGCAGAGCACCACCGCATAACACCAAGGCCACCAGCCTTCCGGCGACGAACCATCATGTCTAGGAGTTCCTCCGTCGTGGGATCTATCATCTTCGTCAAAGAAATCAACGAGGGATGTCCTACATAGCCGCATCAGCCATCGTTCCTTTCATCTCTGTCCACTGACTGTCATGTCAGATTCGTCGCTGATGAGCTCCCTCTGGTGTTCGTCTTGGTCATGTAGCTTCCTTTGATTCTTCTCAAGCTCTCAGAAATCTTTTCGATGAGCTGCGCTTCCTCTAGCAAGATATCTTTTCGATGAGCCGTCGCCGGAGCTCCAGAGCGCGCCCTGCCCATGTCTTGGCCGGTCCTCACGGTCCTCTCGGTCCGGCCCGAGCTCGGCCATTGCCGGTCCGGTCCCTGAAAACAGGACCGCGACGTTGCTCGGTCCGGTCCGGACCGGACCGCCGACAGCCGGTCCAAACGCCGGCTCGGACCGGAACCGGACCGGCTCGGACCGTGTCCACCCTGACTCAAGGCCGAACCCTGGGGGGCTACCTACCAGACCGCCAGAACGACCCCACAAAACAGCAAAGCATAGGATCCTCA
>NC_041392.1:53078860-53133316 GCF_002162155.2 Triticum dicoccoides | reverse complement strand
CAAAAAAAAAAAAAGCAACGCAACGTGACCACCCACAGCAGTCAGAAACAATTTTTTTGGGGGTCGGCACATAGCCTTGGCTAAGCTAAAAGCCTCGCTTCACGCGAGACAGAAACTAGTCTCGCCTAAAGCCAGCGCCAGACTCAACCGGCCCAGCGCCCTGGTTATTTTTCTCTTTTTTTCATATTGTTTTTGTTTTAGTTAAATTTTTATTTCAAAATTTACATTCTTTAAAAAATTATATATATATATATATATTAAGAAAACAATTTACAAAAAAATTTAAAGAATGTTAATCATGTGAAAAAAGTTAGATGTGTATAGAAAAAAAAATTCTGATGTATAGGAAAAATGTATAAGAAAAATATACAATATGTAAGAGAAAATAGACATCAAAAATATATTTCAAATATGTTATTCATGTATAAAGAAATATTCCTAATGTATACGACAGATGTTCAACATTTCTAAAAAAGTAGGCACTGCAACATATAATGGAAAAATGTTAATCATGTATTCGAAAAATGTGCACAATGTGTCCGGAAATAGTATACATAAAAATAATTTTTTAAATGTTAATCATGTATTTAGAAAATGAAATTGTGTAGGTAAAAATGTTCCTGATGTACCAAAAAAATGTACAGTGTGTATAAATATAGACTAAAAAATATATGTTTAAAGAAATGTTAATCATATTTTCGAAAAAAAATTAAACATGCATATAAAAATGTTTTTGATGTATAAAAATATATCAATATTTATGAAAAAAGTAGACTCTAATACAAGTTTTAAAAGAAAGTGAAATCATGTATTCTGGAAAATATTAAACGTTTATATAAAAAATGTTTGGGAATGTATACTAAAATATTCAATGTGTATTATGCATAAAATAGAAATAAAAATATCTGTCTACATTTTTTAATGTTAAAGGTGTAGAGAAAATGTTTAAGTTGTATATAAAATATGTTACTAATGTTAGAAAAATATACAATATGTATGAAAAAAGTAGACACAAAAAATAAATGTTTAATTAAATGTGAAATCATGTATTCATAAAATGTTAAATATTTATATAAAAAATTTCCTGATGTATACAAAAAATGTACAACTTGTATAGATAAAATATACTCCCTTTGTTCCTAAATGTAAGTCTTTTTAGAGGTTTCAAATGAACTACAACATACGGATGTATATAAACATATTTTAGAGTGTAGATTCACTCATTTTGCTCCGTATGTTGTCCCTTGTTGAAATCTCTAAAAGGACTTATATTTGGGAACGGAGGGAGTATAAAGAAACATATGTTTTAAAAAACTATTAATCATGAATTTGGAAAACATACGACGTGTATATAAAGAATGTCCATGGCTTATAAAGAAAGTAACACATGTATTTAAAAAGTAGACAAAAAATATATATGTTTAATAAAGTGTCAAATCATGTATTTGGAAAATGCTGAACGTGTATATAAAAAATGTTCCTCATGCATACAAAAAATGTACAATGGTTATGGTTAAAATATGAATAAAGACTATAAATGTTAAAACTATATATTAAAATATTCATGTTGCATACAAAGAAAGTACAATGTTTATGAAAAAAGTAAACATACAAACATAAGTTTTAAAATATGTTAATCATGTTTTTGCGAAATGTTAAATGTGAATATAATATTTGAATGTGTATTTGAAAAATATTAACTATGTATTGAAAAAAGTGTTAAGAATATGTATTTAAGAAAAATGTACATTGTGTATAAAACAAAGTAGTAATTTGTTGAAAAACAGAAAACCAATGAAAACCAGCAAAGAAACAAAAAAAAAGCAAAGAAACCCAAGGAAGTAACAAAGAAAACTGAACTAAAGCAAAGAAAAATGAATAAAAATTTAAAGAAAACCAGTGAAAAAAAACTTAAATGTTCATAATATCTTTGTAAAATGTTGACCATTTATTCAAAAAGGTGTTCAAAACATGTATTTCAGAAAAAATGTTCAACGCATATCAAAAAAGGTAGAGCTATGTTAAATAAACAAATAAAAATGACAAAAAAATTAAAAGCAAAGAAAAAAGAAAGTAAAAAAGGACCAGCAAAACCAAGAAAGAAACTTAGAAAACTGATGAAAACACAAAGAGAAAAAGAAAAGAAAAAATGAGTGAAAACCGAGAAGGGAACAAAGAAAACCATTGAGAAAATAGGGAAAAACAAAAAAACCAGTGAGTAAAGAATAGAAACTAAAGAAGAAAACGTGAATAGTAAGAACTTAGTAAAGCGAACCCAGCGAAACCTAGCGAACTCGATCGAAACCTACCGAATGCAAAAACAATTAGACAAAGATGGGTCGGCTCAGTAGCTACATGCAGGGGAAAATCCTACAACGAGACGGAAGCTATATTCACGTTAAGCGAGATATAGTCTTCGCGAGATAGTCTAGCGTCGGCCTTGTACTACTTTGACAACGAAAGGGGTTCGAAGAACATGAATTTTGGGAAACTTTCTAGTTGTTTAGTGTGTAGACTTGGCCACTTCTGACTATATGAAGGAGAGAGCCAAGAAAAAAGGAAGAAGTTAATGAATGATACATGGATTTTGTGCACGCGAGCTCAAATGCTTCCTCAGGTGCAGCAAAATAAAAGATAATATTTCAAAATATCATTTTTTTTGTAATTTTGTGATAACAAACATTGACGCATTGTCTACATGCTTACAAATTTTGATGCAAAAAACATTTCTAAATGCTCTGTAAAAACAAAAAATTGATGTTCTAAAAACACTATTTTGAAAGCATTCTAGAGAAATGTTTTTTTCCTACAACATTATAATTCACAAAAATTTCTACGTTTGTAGAAATTTCCTCAATGTTTGTTAGCCAAAACTTGAGATGTTTTTTTTACCATTTGTTTAGATTTTGCTTTTCATGAGGAAGCAATTGAGCTCGCGAGCAAAATGACACTTTCAATAAATAATGGTACTTCCTAGTACTGACTCCCCACACATATCTCTCTTGAGCGAGTTGCATGGTATCCTAGCATTGATTTGATTGCTGCTCGGGAACGTCGTGCTCCAGATCCAAGAAGTGTTGGAAGGATCCCCGGTCGATTATCCACAGCGGCACGTGCGCCGTCGACGTCTTCGGTGGCGCCTATTGAGGCCCGCAACACAGTTCGTTTGCCTTGGCTCTCACTGCTATGGCACTCTCTTGGATCCAATGTGCCTGGTTGCTCGCCTTCTTCACCTCCGGCAGATGTTACAGCGACAACGGTGGCTGGTTTGGGCGAGCGTGGTTTTGGTAGTTGTAGGGACCCAGAAGGGCTTGTTTGTGATTTTCTTTTTTCTTGGGTTTTCTCTCGTTGTTTACGATCCGATCTATGTGGAGTCTAAACTCCCAACATTTAAATTGTTGCATGTTGCACCTTCTCAATCGTATGACCATATTTAATCTTCATGGTTATGGACATAAGCATGCGTCTGCTATCTCCTCGATCTGCTGACGTACGTACAACTACAACCATCGAGGACCAACTGGTAATTAATTAATCCTCATGGTCATGGCCGGCATGAAGAAGCACACGCACGCATAATCGAAACCATTTGCTCCATCCACGGCATGCTAGGAAGCAGAAACCATGGCTGGCATGAGATCGATGGGTCACTTCTCAGTTCTCAAGAGCAGGGCCGGGCCCATAGTTGTACTAAGTGTGTGGGCCGCACAGGGCCCATAAATCTAAAGGGCCCCAAAATTTTATAGGCCTAGTATGTATATTTATCAACAAACAAAAGCTGTTTCGCTGGGCCGCAGGCCGCTGGGCGCTGGGCCGCTGGCGTCCGCGACTCGAGCCGCCCGCCAGGCAGCCGGGCGCCACCTGTGGCTTTCAAACCCGCCAGACATCGATTGTATCCCTATAATTATTGAGTGAATAAAGTAAGCATATTTAGACTAAAAAAAGAACTAGATCACTGCTCGTCTTTTCTTGTCGGTTGATGGTCGCACCTCATAATATAATTGCCTCCGAAAAAAAACATCATAAAAAATGGGGATCGGGACGGGAGTTACATGGATCGCAAAACAGCGATTGCATCGACTCGGCTTCGCCGCTTTGGTTACTCCCTAGTGCGTACATGAGGATCTGTCGCCAGTGCCTACCGGAGGATCTGCCCGGCCCTGCTGCTGCTAGTGCCTACATAGGATCCGTTGGTGATTCAGCGACAATTCTCAGGCCGCTCCTCGATTGAAAGCGGGGTAGTCCGATCGATCGACGACCGTGACAGTTTAATCCTCCGGATGCTCTCACTGTTGTTTTCATACTCCGGGTGCTTCACGCTTCAAAATAGGTACTTTGGTTCCTACTCCTAATTATTAATTTTCTAATTAACTTTTGGCTGGGCCGTTATAGATTGGTTCTTGCCTTCTCGGTTAAAGATCAGAGTATATCAGTTTAACCAGACAAAACATATACTAGGTAAGTTAGACGGTTTGTCTAATTTTCTATGAGATATATATACATTATAATTGCCTGTTAATTAATTTTTTTAGTGAGATAGGTCCCCATTTTATAGTTTCGCACAGGGCCCGGAATTTTGTCTCAAGAGACGTACGTGGATGCAAAGGGTGATGGCTCACGGGGTGGACGGAGGCGATCTGTGACTAGTGAAGGCACGTGGCAACTACTGAAAGGGATCTAACTAACTTGACGAGGCAACAGACCCGGTCGTTTAGGAATTTTCCCCGGCTACGAAAGTACCAATGGAGGAGCGCACACCGCTCAGCGTCGCCACCTCCACACTAGCGGAAGCCACCTGGAAGGAGAACAGAGGTAAGAATCAAATCGCAGCACACACTGCCCAGATGATTTTACCGTCCTTCGGTCTTGGCATGATTCTTGATTCAACATCAAACATCCCTTTCTATAATTCTATGAGTAATGTCAATGCAAGTAGTAGTACATCTATGCGTCTTGTGGTGATGCCTCCTGTGGCCACGCCGTGTCTGCGCGCGCTCCCGATGAGGTCGAGGGAACTCTGAGACACGCCGGAGAATCGGCCGCCGGCAGGGTGGCCGGTGCCGGTGAGCATCGGGGGGTTTCTGCTGGTCACCACGTCAGGACGTCAGTTGGCAGACGGGAGGCCGAGACCAGTGCGCGAGACAGCTCATGGGGACAAGGGCCAGGAGAAATCTCTCGTGAATTTCCTTGCTACAATGTTCCGGCCGATTCATGGAGAAATATCTCTCTCTCTCAATCTTTTTCCCATTGTCCAATTAATTCATCTCGAATCCTCTTCATCGATTAGTTATGGTTCGATGCAAAATTCCGGCCGGATTCGAATTTAGGAGTACATGAAACCGGGTCAAGTATATAGTACTATACAAGTCTTCTTATCGTGGATGGCTTCATTCATGTCCTCGCTACAATATATCACTGCAAACACATTTTGCACTGCAGGGCCTGCTCTAACGGGATGTGCACGTCTTGTGAATGCTGCAAACGGCGGGATGAGTATTACTACAGAAATTTGGATGATGAGAAGAAATATTTCTTGGTGCTTCTGATTGGTGATTTCCGTGATGAGATGGTAAGTGGTAACACTTGAATACAGTTCCATTCTTACCGTGCCATTTGTTTTTGTAAGACCACTTGACCAGTGATGTTTCTACTATCAATCCAGAGTGGTTTTTGGTTTGGTAAGACCAGTGCCATTCTTTTAATGCGTTCGTTGAGGGGCGGACTATTCTATATAGAGTACCAAAATGATATCGGAACATTGAAGTAGTTAGTTTACATAAAAGCAATGCATATATACAACATGATTATAGCTAGTGTGTCTTGCGAATAAACAGTCTGACCAAACTTTTTGTTGCTGTTATTTCTTCCTGTAGATAATCCCAGAAGAACTTGTGCAGCGTTTCAAAAGGGACATCCTAGGGGAGATCAAGCTAGAAACACGAAATGGCGACAATCATGCTATTGTGGTCGCCAAGATCGAAGAAAAGCGTATCTTTACAGTGGGTTGGAGGCAATTTGTTGCAAACTATGATCTACAGATTGGTGATCTCTTAATGTTCAGATACAAAGGAAACAGTCAGTTTAATGTCATAATCTTTGATAAACTTGGTCGTGAAAAGGCCTCATCGGTTGTTCTGGATCCTTTTATACCTCGTGTCCAAGACAGGGGCAACGAGGCGCATGAAATCGGGTGAAGTACTAGTCTTTATTATTCATGGCTTCATTTCCTGGTACAAAATTTCAATTCAAATGGCTTTTGCACTGCAGGTCTTCTGAAAAGATGGATGTGCAATGTGGAAGATGCAACAACTGGCTTGAATATCACTACGCGGACTTGGATAATGAAAATAAATATTTCTTGATGCTTATGATGGGCGATTTTCAATATGAGATGGTAAATTCATATTCAGATATATTACTAACTCCCTTTGTCAGTAAATTTGTTGTTTTCTTTCATAGACCAATGATTTTCTACTTCCTAGTTTAAATTATGTGGATATATTTATTGCTGTAGACTTTGGAGACATGCACAAACTATGTGTACTATTTTTTTTCAAAATGTGCTCAATGTCTGCTATTAATTTGCTGCTTGGATTGAGTCCAGCATGGTAGCACATTAATTCAGGTATGCTAGTTTGCACAAAATTTCCTCATATTCAAAGATACCGGGCTTTTTGGTTTTCACATTTTTCCTTTGATACCATAGTCTATACAAGCCTTCTGTATTTTCCTTGCTATATGTTATGTAGTCGGATACCGAACCGTCAAATAGGCTTTGATTATAGAGATTATCTTTTTTTATCCTGTTTACAATCCATTCAAACTAAAAAAATATTGGTTCTTTTTCTCCAGGTCATCCCAGAAGGAATTCTTCAGCGTTTCAAGGGCGAGTTCCCAAGAGAGATCAAACTTGAAACACAAAATCGTCGCAGCTACAAAATTGGAGTCACCGAGAACAAACTAGATATTTGCTATAATCAAAAGCTTGTCTTTTCAGTGGGATGGGGGAAGTTCGTCGAAACCTTTGGGCTACAGGCGGGTGACACCATAGTACTCATATACAATGGCAACTCCCAATTTAGTGTCATAATCTTCGATAAACATGGCTGCGAGAAGGCAATATCAGTTATTGTAGACCCCGTTCCGCCTCCTGTTCAAGAAAGGCGTCCCTACGGTACTGATATAGTGAAAAGTTCCCATTTTTATCCTCAGCCTATGCAAAGGCAGTCATTTATCGTAGTGAATGGGCTCCCAGTGGAATCACTGCCAATCGAAGGGCAGTGGCGTGCCCAACTGGAAATGGACAAGTCATGTCAAGGCAGCAGGGCTGCAATAAATACTCCCCCCTCCGAGTCATCTGGTCTCAGTTAAGATTATAGATATATCTTCCCTTGCAAATCATTCTCATATTTTTATAGCTGTCTATATTCAGTAGTTCTCTTTTTCTTTGCACAGGAGGTTCTTTATCCTCTGAACATGGCCAGGGAGTACGTGATGTGCCCGTTTCTAGCAACATTGTCAAGAGGAAGGCTAAGCTATCTTCATCTCAGAAGGAGCAATTGAGGGACGGTTACATTACCGCACACAAGACCAAGCTAACTTTAGCTCAGAAGGACGTGGTGAAACAGAAGGTCCAATCTCTTGAGTCAAAGATCTCCATCTTTGTTGCTGTGATGTACAAGTGCAATGTGGAGTCACCATTCTTTCTGGTGAGTTCTATTTTTCTAATGTGTGATCTGCTTCGATCATGTAGGTGTTTGTGTGAAGTGTAAACCAATCCTTGTAGGAAGCAGTTGAAATGTTATTCTACATAGACTAATTCATGCCATTATCAAGTAACTATTTTGTTCACATCTATAAGTAGACTTTCCCCAACTACTATGCTCAGAAGTATCTTGGAGAGGAGGCACGGATGCATCTTGAGCTGCTTGGTGTGAAGTGGCAAGTGCGGTTTCCAAACAACCGTGGCGACAAAAAGCTCAAACATGGATGGAAACAGTTTGTGCAAGGCAACAACCTGAAGATGGGTGATATCTGCCTCTTTGAACTATTGAGCAATCAGAGTACCATGGTGGTCTATGTCATCCCTGCAAATGATGCCAATGTTGATTGATATTGTTAATGCTTTTGTGTTGGTGATAGTGCTTTCATTTGTTGTTGGTTGGTGAATCGTTGGTGAGGGCAGTAGTGATGTTGTGTTAGTTAGTGAATTGTCTGTGAAGTTTTCTGCTTTTCTTACAAGGATAACTGATTCCTTGTTAATAGTTGACTACTACTTAACTTGCATAATGATGAATGATGCATACTTTTGATGCAAGACTGAATAATGTAATTGTGTTGTGTTGAATTTATGTTCATTGGATTTTGGACTCGCTCCCTTCAAATTAGGTCTAGCAAGTTCCGTTTGCCCATTTTTTTTAAGAAAATGGAATCTTTCATTACCCCTTGAAAGTTTAGATGGAACAATGAGTTGGATCCAAACATCTTATCGTGATGTTGGTCATGCTTTATATTGCCGAACAAACTTGCAGGTCAAGAGATCACTAGTAGAGGACATATCTAGGGTTACAATCATGACGGATACAACACATTTTTTTCCTGACAGCCTATCACAAGTTCACAACACGGATCGTGTTAGCATGGGATCATATTTCAAACTAGAACTTATTATCTCTAACTCTACCCTCAACACAACCTTATAAAAGTCTAGGATTGTGAAACAATGCTCTTGGTTGGTCTATGCCCACCACTCACTGGCTTAGATAGACCATCATCTAGCTGATCTTGCGAGAAATGAATCCAATTTCCAAAGCTTTACGTGCCAGTGTGCCACATGTTCTTAGACAGAGTAAAATTCACCTCTATGTGCTTAGTCCTTGCATGGAGCACTGGGGTAGTGGATAGATATGTCACCTCAACATAATCACGCAGAATTGCTGGTGCTTCCTCCCGATACACACTGAGTTGTCCAAGAAAGTACTGTAACCAAATAATATAAAAAATAGCACTATTGAGCGCCATGTACTTTGCTTTGGTACTTGATCGAGACATTGTCTGTTGTGTGCCTGAGCTCTACAAGATCAACTCTAACTAAGGAACTCAACAAAGCCACTTATTGATCGTCTATCATTGGCCGAGCCTACCTAATCAACGCTTGAGAATGCACTAATGTGTGTAGAGAATGATATCTGAATGTGAACTTTCATCTTGATAGCATGCTTCAGGTATATATGCCAGGATGCTGGCCAATGTTCATTAACCTGCCCTAATAAGTATTAACAGTTTTTGTTAATGATGAAGGTATGTCGGGTTGTCATATATTGTAGCACTATCGCATAATTTGAGTTTCTAATAGTAGAAAATTGTACCTCCTCATTAGGAAGAATATGATACAATTTCTCTTTGCTGAGTGATAACTTTAACTTCTTACTGCAAGTCTGCAACCCTTATCTTTGTACCAATGATGTTTTATACTTGCAATGCAACAACTCTATGCTTAACCAATAAGTGGTTGGATGGTTAGGACCGTTCTGGTAGCGTGTGGCAGAATGAAGCCCACATCGGGCCTTGGGCCGCCTTGAAGCATCATGCCTGCAGTATTATTTTACAGTAAGTTCCATAGTGTGAAGTATTTTAGCCTCATGACTCGGCCAACGGCCTGATGTGCCTGATGTCTACTACACAACTTATTCTTGTAGACTCATGTTGAGCCTTCAAGCGCAGAGTTTTGTAGGACAACAACAAATTTCACTCAAGTGGATGACCTAAGGTTTATCAATCCGTGGGAGGCATAGAATGAAGATGGTCTCTCTCAAACAACCCTGTAATCAAATACAAGAAAGCACTTGTGTATCCAACACACCAAATACAATGGTAAATTATATAAGTGCACTAGTTCGGTGAAGAGATGATGATACAAGTGTAATATGGATAGTAGATATAGGTTTTTGTAATCTAAAATATAAAAACAACAAGGTAGCAAGTGATAAAATGGAGCACAATCGGGTATTGCAATGCTTGGAAACAAGGCCTAGGGTTCAAAATTTCACTAGTGCAATCTCTCAACAATGCTAACATAATTAAATCATATCAACATCCCTCAATGTGCAACAAAGAAACACTCCAAAGTTTTTATTAATAGAGGAGAACAAAAGAAGAAATTGTTGTAGGTAGTAAACCACCTCAAAGTTATCCTTTCCGATCAATCTATTGAGCTATTTCTATAAGTGTCACAAACAGCCCTAGAGTGCGTACTAAAATAATACCATATGATACACATCAATCAACTCTAACGTCACCTAGATACTCCAATGTCACCACAAGTATCCATGAGTCAATTATACGATATGCATCAAATAACTTCAGATTCATAATATTCAATCCAACACAAAGAACTTCAAACAGTACCCCAAAGTTTCTACCGGAGAAACTAGGACGAAAACATGCATCAACCTCTATGCCTAGATTACCCTAATGTCATTGTGGGAATCCACAAGTCGATTGTCAAAACATATATCAAGTGAATCAACAGAACACCCATTGTCACCACGGGTATCCACATGCAAGACATACATCAAGTGTTCTCAAATCCAAAATATTCAACCCGATAATAATGAAACCTCAAAGGAAAAGACTCGATTCACACAGCAAGATAGAGAGAGGGAAAACACCATATGATCTGACTATATTAACAAAGCCCATGGTTACATCAAGATCATGTCGTATCAAGAACACGGGAGAGAGAGAGAGAGAGAGAGAGAGAGAGAGAGAGAGAGAGAGAGAGAGATCAAACACATAGCCACTAGTACATAGCCTCAGCCCCAGGGGTGAACTACTCCCTCCTTGTCATGGAGACCACTGGGATGATGAACATGGCCTCCAATGATGATTTCCCCCTCTGGAAGGGTGCCGGAAAAGGCCTCCGGATGGGATCTCTTCGGAAAAGAGGCTTGCGGAGGCAGAGTCAAAGTTCTAGTTTTATTTCTGGGTGTTTCCCTATTTATAAGAATTTTAAAAGTTGAAATCATGTGAAATGGAGTTACGAGGGGCCCATAATGTATCCCGACGCGGCCACCCCTAGGCTCGCCGGGTTGCCCTGTCACCTCCTCGTGGGTCTTCTGATCCTCCCACGAAACTTCGGGGGTCTCTTATGTTCCAAAAAAATCGTCAAAAAGTTTCGTTGTGTTTGGACTTCGTTTGGTATGGATTTTCTGAAAAACTAAAAGCAAGCAGAAAACAACAACTGGCACTCGGCACTAGGTAATATGCTAGTCCATGAAAATCTTATAGAAGTCATATAAAAGTGCACCAAAGCCACATAAAATTATTGCTAACATGGCATGAGTACTTCATAAATTATAAATACGTTGGAGACGTATCAGTGCCCAACGCTTGTGTCCTCCCATGGTGGTACCCCATCCCACCACGGATCAAACCCCAGGTTTGACATTCTGATGTCGCATTAATGCAAATTATTCTTCTAGTAGGAGGCGATGTTCTTGTCAATAAAAAGGTGCATGTAGTGACTTTGTCAATCTTGAAGCTCCGCAACTCCAGTCCTCAGTAGGTATTGTGTGTGCGCGCACGTGAGTGTGCACTAGTGCAGAACCGGGATGTATCACCGGTTCGTAAGGGCCTTTAGTGCCGGTTCTGCAACCGGCACTACAGAGTGGGGACTAAAGGTCCCTCCTTTAGTACCGGTTCTGCACGAACCGCCGCTAAAGGGCCACCACGTGGCACGAGCCAGCGCCGGGGGCGGGGAGCCCTTTAGTATCGGTTGGTAACACCAACTGGTACTAAAATATTTGGGTTGTTTTGATTTTAGTTTTTATTTTTCCTTTAGTTTTGTGTTTTCCATTTAATTCTTTTTTGTTTTCTGGTATTTTATGATACTACATATTGTACACATTATGCATATATATAAATAGAATTTCTCTTAGAACCGATCATCGAATGTATATATATATATATATATATATATATATATATATATATATATATATATATATATATATATATATATATATAATTTCTCCTACATGTTGCCTTGGTGCCTTCGGAGCACGATGACAATTTGGAGTGGTTCATGGGGGCGGTAGTGGGTAATAGTATTCTCCTTTAGGATCTATGACCTGGCCGAGCAAAAATCTCGCTATTTCCTCTTGAAGTGATCGTATGCGCTCCGTTGCTAGGAGCTTGTCCCGCACCTCTTTGAACTGTTAAGAAGGAGATCAATATGCATGTGTATTAGTTGTGTGACTAGATATCGATAAGCATGTAGAAATTGTGAATAGTGTTCTGGCAAACGTACCCATTCCTGTCTTTGAGATTTGCTTCTTTCGGACGCCATCATGCGAATGTTCTCGAAAACGTAGTATGCACACACATCAGTCCCCGGCGCCTGCTTCAGGGCCTTTACGAGAATAGAATTTAATCAGATAATAATTAATCAAGCATGATAATTAATTAATGGTATTGAACCAAGAATTAAAGAGATGGTAGCTAGTTAGTACTACTTAATTACTGACCTTGGGTCGATACCACAACCACTTTTTTGCCATTTTCCTGGAGTCACCTTGATGAACTTTTCCCAAGCCCTGCCCGCCGGCAAAGAAAAATAATAAAGGGGTTATTAAATAGAGTTGATATCAGGAAATGACAAACTAAATAGGCCGGGATATAGTTGATAATGATTGAAATTACCTGTCGAGTATCCCCTTCATGATGGTGAAGTCACTTTCTTTCTTAAGTAGTGAGTCCAGTACTTCAACTTTTCCTTTTTCAACTTTAATGTCTAACAAGACCCTGTGGTAACTGCATGTGCACACATCTGCATGTCTTAATTAAGCGGGCATGTGCATAACACTAATCAACTAACCTAAATCCTACACACTTAATTATTAACATCTAGCTAGCTAGTAAGCAAAAAACAGAATTTGTACTAGCTACAAGACAGTGTGACTCACCTGAAGTTGTAAGGAAGTAGTATATCTTCATTGCTATTGAGGCGCTTCAAGAACTCTAGCATTTTATTCTCTACATCTTGTTTACAATGATCATATGTCCATGACTTTTCATTAATGATATTTGGGTCAATGAACCCAATGCCATAGCGTCCAGCTTTTTCATTTCATACATCTTCATCCTACATAATACCACAAAAAAGAATATAGTGAGGATAATTACAGGTAACGATCGATCAATGAGCACTAAATCTAGCTTGAGACTTAAATTACAGAAAGAAATCACTTACAGACAATAGCAACTGACGAGAGATTTGTCGAGTGCATCTTGATTGAATAACTGAAATAGTTCTAAATACTCAACGCACAGAGCTAGCTTATGGAAGTAATGCTCTTCCTTAACCTTCACCATGAGGGACTCTCGATTGGAACTCTTGGTAATTTTCATGTACCAATCATGCAATTCATACATTCTCGTTGGGAGATTGTTGACCTCCTCGGGCTCGACCAAAGGTTGGCCGCGGACATATTTCCGTTTTATTTCCTCCTCTCTTAGCGGAGACATGGGCTCGATCTCGAGGAGTTGTCCAACAGTGATATTGAGGCTTTGAGCCTGCATTATATGCTCCTCGGTTATTACCAGATTGCCCAGCTGGAGAACGTAAATAGTTTGCCCACATCTATATAGGGCGGCGGTACTCTCATGTGTTGTTGGCACAACAAGCGGGGGGATCGACTGCGCCGTCTGTTCTCCTAGCCAGGGAACGGTTTTACCGCATTTTTTGCCAGCTGCTTGGCTCGAGCTCGAGCTCGACTCATTTTGTAGTCGTGCTCGATGTGCCTTCCTGATTGGGTGCTCATAGTCCGAGTCAACAGGCTTGGGAGCTGGTGGTCTAGCCATACGAATGAAGTGGTCAATCTTTTTCTCAGGCACTTTCTCCCTTGGCGGCAGTGCCGGTTTCGGTCCAAAATGGGCATCCACTTGGGCCTGCACTATGGCTGTGTTTTGCTCCTCGGTCATGTCGTAAGGCCTCTCAAGAAGAGGACCGAGGCTTGGACCATATTTATATCGCTTGCCTCCGCCTGTACCTCCTGTACTACCTCGACTCGTAGCGGCGGAGACGGCTGACGTGGCTGAGTTGGAGGAGGAGGAGTGGCCTGATGTTGTGCCTGACTTGGAGGAGGAGGAGTGGTCTGACGCGTTGGTGGACTTGGAGGGGCGGGAGTCTGTTGACGCGGTGGCGGACTTCGAGGAGAAGTCTGCTGACGCTGTGCCGGACTTGAAGCAGGAGGAGTGGCCTGGCGCTTTGCCAGACTTGGAGGAGGAGGAGTGGCCTAATGCGGTGGTGGACTTCGAGGAGCAGGAGTCTGCTGACGCGGTGGCGGACTTCGAGGAGGAGTCGGCTGACGCAGTGTCGGTGGCCTTGAAAAGATGATGCAATCCTTTCTCCATAGGATGATACGATGTTTGGCCTCTCCCAGTGTGTGCTTCTCGTCACCTCCAGGAATGTCAAGCTCTAGGCCCGAATATTGGTCCATCACTTCATCAACCTGGACACAAGCATAGCCGGCTGGAATCGGGTTGCAATGGAAGGTTGCATCGGGGGAATTTGTATAAGCAATGGCGTCCGCCACCTTCATGGATATGTTCTTCATTTTGAAGTGTAGCTCATAGTTAGTGCTCTCGATGATGTCATCCAGAGGGTATCTATCTAGTAGTGCGTCGCCCGGGGCAGAACCAATGCTGCTTCTCGGCATGGATGGGACGGTGCTATCCAATGCTGGATCATCCGCTAGCTGCTGCCGCTGCTGAGACCCCCTTTCCTGGCTAAGTGAGTCGATCTGCTGCTGCTACCGCTGGAATTTGAGTGCCAAATCCGTGTGCGCTGATTCTAGGCCTTGAAGGCGTTCTGCTTCCTTCTTCCTCTGCTCCTCCTCCAGCTCCCTCTTCTTCTCCTCCTCCATCTTCCTTCTTGTACGGGTTCTATAGTCGGTGTTCCATTCCGAAAAGCCCTCATACCACGGAACAACACCCTTGCCTCGTGTTCTTCCCGGGTGTTCAGGATTTCCCAGGGCGCGCGTAAGCTCGTCGTTCTCTCTGTTGGGTGTGAACACCCCCGTTCAAACATCTTCTATTGCTTGAAGTAACTTATCTTCGGCTCCTTTTAGACTTGCCTTCTTCGAAACCAGGCCTGTCTTCGGGTCCAACGCCCCCTCATGCACATAGAACCAAGTTCTGCACCTGGGGGGGGGGGCAGCTCCTAGTAACTGGATCGACCCCTGCATCTAGCATCTCTTGCTCAGACTTATCCCACTTAGGCATTGCCAACGCATAGCCACCTGGCCCCAGCCTATGGAACTACGGCTTTTTTGCGGCATTGGCCTTGTTTTTTCTCGACTGTTCCTTAGATAATTCTGATTCCTTGAATTTCACGAAAGCAGGCCAGTGTTCTCTTTGCTTCTCCAGTGTTCCCTTGAATTCTGGAGTCTTCCTTCCTCCTTTGACGTACTTGGCCCATACAGTTTTCTTGTGTGTGTTGAATGAAATTGCCATCTTCCTAACCGCAGCATCCTTGACTTTCTGCACATCTGCATCACTGAAATGATCTGGTAGGGTGAAATGTTCCATGAGAGATCCCCAAAGTGTTTTCTTTGCTCTGTCATCGACCCAAGTAACATCTGGATATTTATTTTTTGGCTCGTTCCATTCTTGAATGGAGATCGGAAGTTGGTCCTTCACAAGAAGTCCGCACTAAAGAACGAACTTGGTCGCAATGTTCTTAGGCGTGATTGGTTCACCACTAGTTTTGATGGCATCGATGTTGTAATTTACACCGTCCTTCAACTTTTTGCCTGGGCCTCGCTTTGTCCTGTTGTCTGTAGAAGCAGATTTGCTCAATCCGAAGGGCTGAAAGAAGAAAGATCGATTCGTTAATATATCTTTAAATCAAAAAACATGTGATGATCACCAGATGCCTGCTTATATAAATATACCTCGCCGGTCTTTGTTATTTCAAGATCAATATTCTCTGCGTCATCATAATCATAATCATAGTTCATGACTTCATCAATTTGGTCGTCGACATCGAATATCTTATCATCACCCTCCCCGGTATTGTTCAGATATTCGGAGCCGTCATAATCTTCATTCTGATCATCTGGCCCGCGAGGGCTGCATATGATCTCGAACATTGTCTCTTCTCCCTCTCTGACGGTATTGTCCGCCATAGCTTTTATTTAACTAATCCAAAAGAAATATAAAACAATTTAGTATTCAAATTACAATGCATGGATGCAATCAATAAGGAAAAACTGAATCATAGTACATAATATGCATTGTCTCGAATAATATATAATCTCGAATATATTGTCTCAAATAATATATAATCTTGAATACATCGTCTCTAATAATATATATAATCTTGAATACATCATCTCGAATATTATATATCGAATACATAACTGGTTAGGTAGCTAATAAAGATCGAATACTACAGAAGAATGTAGGCCACTCGCGGTTCCTGGGACGCGGGCCGTGGACACCCAAAGAGAAGGAACCATCACAGGATCATATCTCCGGTCATCTGCCCAAAGAACCTGCCAGGTATTGGAGAACCTGACATCTATAGCAGCCATGTAGCGATGGACGTGCTCGTCCTCCTCCCTGACACGGCGAAGCACCACCTCCGGCGGGGCCGGCTCCCTCTGTGATACGTCTCCAACGTATCTATAATTTTTGATTGCTCTATGCTATATTATCTTCTGTTTTGGATGTTTATGGGCTTTATTATACACTTTTATATTATTTTTGGGACTAACCTATTAACCCAGAGCCCAGTGCAAGTTTATGTTTTTCCTTGTTTTAGAGTATCGCAGAAAAGGAAAATCAAACGGAGTCCAATTGACCTGAAACTTCACGGAACTTATTTTTGGAAGGAAAGCAACCCGGGAGACTTGGAGTCCACGTCAAGGAAGCTTAGAGGAAGCCACGAGGTAGGGGGGCGCGCCCACCCCCCTGGGCGCACCCTCCACCCTTGTGGGCCCCTCATGGCTCCCCTGACGTACTTCTTCCGCCTATATATATCCATATACCCTAAAACGACCGGGGAGCTCAATAGATCCGGAGTTCCGCCGCCAGAAGCCTCCGTAGCCACCAAAAACCAATCTAGACCCATTCCGGCACCCTGTCGGAGGGGGAAATCCCTCTCCGGTGGCCATCTTCATCATCCCGGTGCTCTCCATGACGAGGAGGGAGTAGTTCTCCCTCGGGGCTGAGGGTATGTACCAGTATCTATGTGTTTGATCTCTCTCTCTCTATCGTGTTCTTGAGGTGGTACGATCTTGATGTATCACGAGCTTTGCTATTATAGTTGGATCTTATGATGTTCCTCCCCCTCTACTCTCTTGTAATGGATTGAGTTTCCCCTTTGAAGTTATCTTATTGGATTGAGTCTTTAAAGATTTGAGAACACTTGATGTATGTCTTGCCGTGCGTATCTGTGGTGACAATGGGATATCACGTGATTCACTTGATGTATGTTTTGGTGACCAACTTGCGGGTTCCGCCCATGAACTTATGCATAGGGGTTGGCACACGTTTTTGTCGTGATTCTCCGGTAGAAACTTTGGGGCACTCTTTGAGGTTCTATGTGTTGGTTGAATAGATGAATCTGAGATTGTGAGATGCATATCGTATAATCATACCCACGGATACTTGAGGTGACATTGGAGTATCTAGGTGACATTAGGGTTTTGGTTGATTTGTGTCTTAAGGTGTTATTCTAGTACGAACTCTAGGGCTGTTTGTGACACTTATAGGAATAGCCCAACGGATTGATTGGAAATAATAACTTTGAGGTGGTTTCGTACCCTACCATAATCTCTTCGTTTGTTCTCCGCTATTAGTGACTTTGGAGTGACTCTTTGTTGCATGTTGAGGGATAGTTATGCGATCCAAGTATGTTATTATTGTTGAGAGGACTTGCACTAGTGAAAGTATGAACCCTAGGCCTTGTCTCCTATCATTGCAATACCGTTTGTGCACACTTTTATCATTAGTTACCTTGCTGTTTTTATATTTTCAGATTACAAATACCTTTATCTACCATCCATATACCACTTGTATCAGCATCTCTTCGCCGAACTAGTGCACCTATACAATTTACCATTGTATTGGGTGTGTTGGGGACACACGAGACTCTTTGTTATTTTGTTGCAGGGTTGCTTGAGAGAGACCATCTTCATCCTACGCCTCCTATGGATTGATAAACCTTAGGTCATCCACTTGAGGGAAAGTTGCTACTGTCCTACAAACCTCTGCACTTGGAGGCCCAACAATGTCTACAAGAAGAAGGTTGTGTAGTAGACATCAAGCTATTTTCTAGCGCCGTTGCCGGGGAGGTTAGCGCTTGAAGGTATATCTTTAGATCTTGCAATCGAATCTTTTTGTTTCTTGTTTTATCACTAGTTTAGTTTGTAAAGAAAATTACAAAAAATGGAATTGAGGGTACCTCATATGCTTCATCTTTTTAATATCTATCATGAAAATAAGGATTCCGATAATTGTGTTCAAGTGCTAGAAGAAGAATGCATTAGAATGTTTGGCACTAAATATTTGAATGATGAGCATGATTGCAATGTTGTTAGTATGAATTCCTTGAATATCCATGGTGCTAATGATATGCAAAGCCACAAGCTTGGGGAAGCTATGTTTGATGAAGATGATATTTTTGTCCCCCAAGTTTTGGTGAACAAATTTATTATGATGAAAGCATGCCTCCTATTTATGATGATTATATTGATGAAAGTGGATTTGGAGAGGTCATGACTTTATTTTGTGATGAATCCACTATTTCGGAAGAGGTTCCAATTGATTATGAGAACAAAGTTGCTATCTATGATGATTATTGTGATGACTTGTATGCTATAAAGAATAATGATATCCATGAAACTTGTCATCATGATTTTAACTTTCAATTGGATTATGCCTCACATGATAGCTATTTTGTTGAGTTTGCTCCCACTACTATTCATGAGAAGAAATTTGCTTATGTGGAGAGTAATAAAATTTCTATGCTTGTAGATCATGAAAAGAATGCTTTAGGTTCTGGTTATATTGTTGAATTTATTCATGATGCTACTGAAAATTATTATGAGGGAGGAACATATGCTTGTAGGAATTGCAATAATGTCAAGTTTCCTCTATATGTGCTTAAAATTTTGAAGTTATCCTTGTTTTACCTTCCTATGCAAGTTGATTCTTGTTCCCATAAGTTGTTTGCTCACAAAATCCCTATGCATAGGAAGTGGGTTAGACTTAAATGTGCTAGTCATATTCTTCATGATGCTCTATTTATGTTACAATTCTTATCTTTTATGTGAGCATCGTTGAAATCATCATGCCTAGCTAGGGGCGTTAAACGATAGCGCTTGTTGGGAGGCAACCCAATTTCATTTTTGTTCCTTGATTTTTGTTCCTGTTTGGTAATAAATAGTCTATCTAGCCTCTGGTTTGATGTGGTTTTATGTTTTAATTAGTGTTTGTGCCAAGTAGAACCTTTGGGAAGACTTGGGGAAAGTCTTGTTGATCTTGCTGTAAAAAACAGAAACTTTAGCACTCACAAGAATTGCTGCCATGTTTTATTGGAGAGTGCTATTTAGTTAATTCTTTTTTAAGATGATTAATAGACAAATTCCGCATGTCCAGCAATTTATTTTAGAATTTTTGGGGTTCCATAAGTTTGCGTTAGTTACAGATTACTACATACTGTTCTGTTTTTGACAGATTCTGTTTTCTATGTGTTGTTTGCTTATTTTGATGAATCTATGAGTAGTATCGGAGGGTATGAACCATAGAGAAGTTGGAATACAGTAGATATACACCAATATGAATAAATAATGAGTTAATTACAGTACCTTGAAGTGGTGTTTTGTTTTATTTCGCTAACGGAGCTCACGAGTTTTCTGTTAAGTTTTGTGTTGTGAAGTTTTCAAGTTTTCGGTAAAGATTCGATGGACTATGGAATAAGGAGTGGCAAGAGCCTAAGCTTGGGGATGCACAAGGCACCCCATGGTAAAATTCAAGGACAACCAAGAGCCTAAGCTTGGAAATGCCCCAGAAGGCATCCCCTCTTTCGTGTTCGTTCATCGGTAACTTTACTTGGAGCTATATTTTTATTCACCACATGATATGTGTTTTGCTTGGAGCGTCATTTTATTTTATTTAGTTTTGCTTGCTGTTTGAATAAAATTCCAAGATCTGAAATTATTAAATGTTAGAGAGTCTTCATATAGTTGCATGATTATTCGACTACTCATTGATCTTCACTTATATCTTTCGGAGTAGTTTGTCATTTGCTCTAGTGCTTCACTTATATCCTTTTAGAGCACGGTGGTGGTTTTATTTTGTAGGAATAGATGAACTCTCGTGCTTCTATTATATTATTTTGAGAGTATTTAGAACATCATGGTAATTTTCTTTGGTTATGAAACTAGTCCTAATATGATGGGCATCCAAGAGGGATATAATAAAAACTTTCATATAAGTGCATTGAATACTAAGAGATGTTTGATACTTGATGATTGTTTTGAGATATTGAGATAGTGATATCAAAGTTGTGCTAGTTGGGTAGTTGTGAATTTGAGGAATACTTGTGTTGAAATTTGCAAGTCCCGTAGCATGCACGTATGGTAAATGTTGTGTAACGAATTTGAAACATGAGGTGTTATTTGATTGTCTTCCTTATGAGTGGAAGTCGGGGACGAGCGATGGTCTTTTCCTACCAATCTACCCCCCTAGGAGCATGCGTGTAATGCTTGGTTTTTGATGACTTGTAGATTTTTGCAATAAGTATGTGAGTTCTTTATGACTAATGTTGAGTCCATGGATTATACGCACTCTCGCCCTTCCATCATTGCTAGCCTCTTCGGTACCGTGCATTGCCCTTTCTCACATTGAGAGTTGGTGCAAAACTTCGCCGGTGTATGCTACGTCTTGAGCTTGCGTTGGTTTTCCCCGAAGAGGAAGGGATGATGCAGCAGAGTAGCGTAAGTATTTCCCTCAGTTTTTGAGAACCAAGGTATCAATCCAGTAGGAGCCCACGCTCAAGTCCCTCGTACCTGCACAAAGCGATAGCTACTCGCAACCAACGCGATTAGGGGTTGTCAAGCCCTTCACGGTCACTTAAGAGAGTGAGATATGATAGATAGAATATTTTTGGTATTTTTGATATAAAAATGCAAAGTGAAAAGTAAAGGCAAAGTAAATAGCAAAACAATATAAAAGTGATGGAGATTGATATGATGAGAATAGACCCGGGGGCCATAGGTTTCACTAGTGGCTTCTCTCAAGAGCATAAGTATTCTACAGTGGGTGAACAAATTACTGTTGAGCAATTGATAGAATTGTGCATAATTATGAGAATATCTAGGCATGATCATGTATATAGGCATCACATCCGTGAAAAGTAGATCAAAACGATTCTGCATCTACTACTATTACTCCACTCATCGACTGCTATCCAGCATGCATCTAGAGTATTAAGTTAAAAACAGAGTAACGCCTTAAGCAAGATGACATGATGTAGAGAGATAAATTCATGCAATATGAAATAAACCTCATCTTGTTATCCTCGATGGCAACGATACAATACGTGCCTTGCCGCCCCTTCTGTCACTGGGTAAGGACACCGCAAGATCGAACCCAAAGCTAAGCACTTCTCCCATGGCAAGAACTACCAATCTAGTTGGCCAAACCAAACGGATAATTCGAAGAGACTTGCAAAGATAACCAATCATGCATAAAAGAATTCAGAGAAGATTCAAATATTATTCATAGATAGACTTGATCATAAACCCACAATTCATCGATCTCAACAAACACACCACAAAAAAAAGATTACATCGAATAGATCTCCACAAGAGAGGGGGAGAACTTTGTATTGAGATTCAAAGAGAGAGAAGAAGCCATCTAGCTACTAACTATGGACCCGAAGGTCTGAGGTAAACTACTCACACTTCATCGGAGGGGCTAGGATGATGTAGAAGCCCTCCGTGATGACGGCCCTCTTCCGGCGGAGCTCCGGAATAGGCCCCAAAATGGGATCTCGTGGATACAGAAAGTTGCGGCGGTGGAATTAGGTTTTTGGCTTCTGTTCTGATCATTTGGGGGTACGTGTGTATATATAGGAGGAAGGAGTACGTCGGTGGAGCACCGAGGGGCCCACGAGGCAGGGGGCGCCCTAGGGGGGGGCACCCTCGTGACCACCTCTTCAATCCCTTGCAGTAGGGTCCAAGTCTCCTGGATCACGTTCGGTGAGAAAATCATGTTTTCGAAGATTTTATTCCGTTTGGACTCCGTTTGATATTCCGTTTATCCGAAACACTGAAATAGGCAAAAAACAGCAATTCTGGGCTGGGCCTCCGGTTAATAGGTTAGTCCCAAAAATAATATAAAAGTGGAAAATAAAGCCCAATATAGTCCAAAATAGTAGATAATATAGCATGGAGCAATAAAAAATTATAGATACATTGGAGATGTATCAGGCATCCCCAAGCTTAATTCCTGCTCATCCTCGAGTAGGTAAATGATAAAAAGAGAATTTTTGATGCGGAGTGCTACTTGGCATAATTTCAATGCAAATCTTCTTAATTGTGGTATGAATATTCAGATTAGAAAGATTCAAGACAAAAGTTTATATTGACATAGAAAATAATAATACTTCAAGCATACTAACAAAGCAATCATGTCTTCTCAAAATAACATGGCCAAAGAAAGTTATCCCTACAAAATCATATAGTCTGGCTGTGCTCCATCTTCCCCACACAAAATATTTAAATCATGCACAACCCCGATGACAAGCCAAGCAATTGTTTCATACTTTTACTTTTTCAAAACTTTTTCAATCTTCATGCAATACATGAGCGTGAGCCATGGATATAGCACTATAGGTGGAATAGAATGGTGGTTGTGGCAAAGATAAAAAGAAGAAGATAGTCTCACATCAACTAGGCGTATCAACGGGCTATGGAGATGCCCATCAATAGATATCAATGTGAGTGAGTAGGGATTGCCATGCAACGGATGCACTAGAGCTATAAATGTATGAAAGCTCAACAAAAGAAACTAGTGGGTGTGCATCCAACTTGCTTGCTCACGAAGACCTAGGGCAATTTGAGGAAGCCCATCATTGGAATATACAAGCCAAGTTCTATAACGTAAAATTCCCACTAGTATATGAAAGTGACAATATATGAGACTCTCTATATGAAGAACATGGTGCTACTTTGAAGCACAATATATGAGACTTGCTATATCATGGTGCTACTTTGAAGCACAAGTGAGAATTCCCACAAGGATAGTACCATTGCCCCTTTTTTATTTATTTATATTTTTTTGGGCCTTCTTTTTTTCTTTGGCCTTTCTCTTTTTTTGGGACAATGCTCTATTGAATGATGATCATCACACTTCTATTTATTTACAACTCAATGATTACAACTCGATACTAAAACAAAGTATGACTCTATATGAATGCCTCCGGCGGTGTATCGGGATATGCAATGAATCAAGAGTGACAAGTATGAAAGAATTATGAACGGTGGCTTTGCCATAAATACTATGTCAACTACATGATCATGCTAAGCAATATGACAATGATGGATGTGTCATGATGAACTAGATGGTGGAAAGTTGCATGGAAATATATCTCGGAATGGCTATGGAAATGCCATAATAGGTAGGTATGGTGGCTGTTTTGAGGAAGGTATATGGTAGGTGTATGATACCGGCGAAAGGTGCGCGGTATTAGAGAGGCTAGCAAGGGTGGAAGGGTGGGAGTGCGTATAATCCATGGGCTCAACATTAGTCATAAAGAACTCATATACTTATTGCAAAAATTTAGAAGTTATCAAAGCAAAGTATTACGTGCATGCTCCTAGGGGGATAGATTGGTAGGAAAAGACCATCGCTCGTCCCCGACCGCCACTCATAAGGAAGACAATCAATAAATAAATCATGCTCCTACTTCATCACATAACGGTTCACCATACGTGCATGCTACGGGAATCACAAACTTCAACACAAGTATTCTTTGAATTCACAACTACTCAACTAGCATGACTTTAATATTATCACCTCCATATCTCAAAACAATTATCATGCTTCAATCTTTTCTTAGTATTCAACACACTCAAAAGAAATTTTCACAAATCTTGAATACCAAGCATATTATTATTAGGCGAATTACCATGCTATTAAGAGACACTCAAATTAATTTAAGTGAAGCATGAGAGATCAATAGTTTCTTTAAAACGAATTCACCACCGTGCTCTAAAAGATCTAAGTGAAGCACATAGAGCAAAATTATCTAGCTCAAAATATATAAGTGAAGCACATAGAGCAAAATTATCTAGCTCAAAAGATATAAGTGAAGCACATAGAGCAAAATTATCTAGCTCAAAATATATAAGTGAAGCACATAGAGTATTCTATCAAATTTTAATTCATGTATGGCTCTCTCAAAAGGTGTGTACAGCAAGGATAATTGTGGAATACTAACAAAAAAAGACACAAATAATACAAGATGCTCCAAGCAAAACACATACCTTGTTGGCGAATAAAAATATAGCTCCAAGTAAATTACCGATGGACGTGGACGAAAGAGGGGATGCCTTCCGGGGCATCCCCAAGCTTTGACTTTTTGGTGTCCTTGGATTATCTTGGGGGTGCCATGGGCATCCCCAAGCTTAGGCTCTTTCCACTGCTTGTTCCATGATCCATCAAAATAATTCACCCAAAACTTGAAAACTTCACAACACAAAACTCAAAATAGAAAACTCGTGAGCTCCGTTAGCGAAAGAAAACAAAAGACCACTTCAAGGTAATGTAATGAACTCATTATTTATTTATATTGGTGTTAAACCTACTGTATTCCAAATTCTCTATGGATTATAAACTATTTTACTAGCCATAGATTCATCAAAATAAGCAAACAACACAAAAAAAATAGAATCTGTCAAAAACAGAACAGTCTGTAGTAATCTGTAGCTAGCGCAAGATCTGGAACCCCAAAAATTCTAAAATAAATTTCTGGACGTGACGAATTTATCTATTAATCATCTGCAAAAATAATAACTAAATATCACTCCTAAAATAAAAATGACATCAGTTCTCGTGAGCGCTAAAGTTTCTGTTTTTTACAGCAAGTTCAACAAGACTTTCCTCAAGTCTTCCCAACGGTTCTACTTGGCACAAGCACTAACTAAACACCAAAAAAAACACAACCAAAACAGATGATAAATAATTTATTTATTACTAAACAGGAGCAAAAAGCAAGGAACAAAAATAAAATTGGGTTGCCTCCCAACAAGCGCTATCGTTTAACGCCCCTAGCTAGGCATAACGAGCAAGAATAGATCTAGGTATTGCCATCTTTGGTAGGCAATCCATAAGTGGCTCTCATGATAGTTTCATATGGTAATTTTATTTTCTTTCTTGGGAAGTGTTACATGCCCTTTTTTTAGTGGAAATTGAAATCTAATATTCCCTTCCTTCATATCAATAATCGCACCAACCGTTCTAAGGAAAGGTCTACCAAGAATAATAGGGCAAGAAGGATTGCAATCTATATCAAGAACAATGAAATCTACGGGCACATAATTCCTATTTGCAACAATAAGAACATCATTAATTCTTCCCATAGGTTTCTTAATACTGGAGTCCGCAAGATGCAAGTTTAGAGAGCAATCATCAAAATTACAGAAATCTAGTAAATCACACAAAGTCTTGCGAATAGTAGAGACACTAGCACCCAAATCACACAAAGCATAAAACTCATGATCTTTAATTTTAATTTTAATAGTTGGTTCCCACTCATCATATAGTTTTCTAGGGATAGAAACTTTCAGCTCAAGTTTTTCTTCATAATATTGCATCAAGGCATCAACAATATGTTCGGTGAAGGCTTTATTTCGACTATAAGCATGTGGAGAATTTAGCACAGATTGCAACAAGGAAATACAATCAATCAAAGAGCAATTTTCATAATTAAATTCCTTGAAATCCAATATAGTGGGTTTAGCAACATCTAGATTTTTATTTCTTTCCATCCCTCTTTCATCAATTTCATCATTAAGATCTAAACACTCCGAATTTTTAGGACGCCTTCTAGGTAAAGGAAGATCATATTCAGTTTCATCAAGATTCATATTGCAAAATAAAGATTTAATAGGATACACATCAATAACTTTTAGATCTTCATCTTGATTTTCATAAGAATTAGAAGAACACACTTTAATAAAGGCATCTTTGGAAGCACACATCCTAGCGGTTCTTTCTTTACACTCATCAATTGAAATTCTCATGGCTTTTAGAGACTCATTAATATCATGCTTAGGTGGAATAGATCTAAGTTTCAAAGCATCAACATCAAGAGCAATTCTATCAACGTTCCTAGCCAAATCATCAATCTTAAGCAATTTTTCTTCAATCATAGCATTAAAATTCTTTTACGAAGAAATAAATTCTTTAATATTAGATTCAAAATCAGAGGGCATCTTATTATAATTTCCATAAGAGTTGTTGTAGGAATTCCCATAATTATTAGAAGGATTACTAGGATATGGCCTAGGATTAAAATTCCCTCTATAAGCGTTGTTACCAAAATTATTCCTACCAACAAAATTCACATCCATAGATTCATTGTTATTATCAATCAAAGTAGACAAAGGCATATCATCAGGATCAGAAGAAACACTCTTACTAGCAAATAATTTCATAAGTTCATCCAACTTTCCACTCAACACATTAATTTCTTCTATCACATGCACTTTTTTATTAGAAGTTCTTTCAGTATGCCATTGAGAATAATTAACCATAATATTATCTAGGAGTTTAGTAGCATCTCCTAAAGTGATTTCCATAAAAGTGCCTCCCGCGGCCGAATCTAAAAGATTTCTAGAAGTAAAATTCAATCCGGCATAAATTTTTTGTATAATCATCCACAAATTCAAACCATGAGTAGGGCAATTACGTATCATTAATTTCATTCTCTCCCAAGCTTGTGCAACATGTTCATGATCAAGTTGTTTAAAGTTCATTATATTGTTTCTAAGAGAGATGATCTTAGCGGGAGGAAAATACTTAGAGATAAAAGCATCTCTGCATTTGTTGCATGAATCAATACTATTCTTAGGCAAAGACAAAAACCAAGCTTTAGCACGATCTCTAAGCGAAAAAGGAAATAGCTTCAACTTAACGACATCATTATTGACATCTTTTTTCTTTTGCATATCACATAAATCATCGAAGCTATTCAGATGAGTAGCGGCATCTTCACTAGGAAGGCCGGCGAATTGATCTTTCATAACAAGATTCAACAAAGCAGTATTAGTTTCACAAGATTCAGCATCGGTAAGAGGAGCAATCGGAGTGCTAAGTAAATCATTATTATTGGTATTGGTGAAGTCACACAATTTGGTAGTATCTTGAGCCATCGCGACAAACAAGCAATCTAACACACGAGCAAACAAAAAGCAAGCGGATAAAAAGAGGCAAGTAGAGAGGGAGGATAGAGAGAGAGGGCGAATAAAACGGCAAGGGTGAATTGGGGGGAGAGGAAAACGAGAGGCAAATGGCAAATAATGTAATGCGAGAGATATGGATTGTGATGGGTACTTGGTATATTGACTTTTTGCGTAGACTCCCGGCAACGACGCTAGAAATCCTTCTTGCTACGTCTTGAGCTTGCGTTGGTTTTCCCCGAAGAGGAAGGGATGATGCAACAGAGTAGCGTAAGTATTTCCCTTAGTTTTTGAGAACCAAGGTATCAATCCAGTAGGAGCCCACGCTCAAGTCCCACGTACCTGCACAAAGCGATAGCTACTCGCAACCAACGCGATTAGGGGTTGTCAAGCCCTTCACGGTCACTTACGAGAGTGAGATCTGATAGATAGAATATTTTTGGTATTTTTGATATAAAGATGCAAAGTGAAAAGTAAAGGCAAAGTAAATAGCAAAACAATATAAAAGTGATGGAGATTGATATGATGAGAATAGACCCGGGGGCCATAGGTTTCACTAGTGGATTCTCTCAAGAGCATAAGTACTCTATGGTGGGTGAACAAATTACTGTTGAGAAATTGATAGAATTGTGCATAATTATGAGAATATCTAGGCATGATCATGTATATAGGCATCACGTCCGTGACAAGTAGATCGAAACGATTCTGCATCTACTACTATTACTCCACTCATCGACCGCTATCCAGCATGCATCTAGAGTATTAAGTTAAAAACAGAGTAACGCCTTAAGCAAGATGACATGATGTAGAGAGATAAATTCATGCAATATGATATAAACCCCATCTTGTTATCCTCGATGGCAACGATACAATACGTGCCTTGCTGCCCCTTCTGTCACTGGGTAAGGACACCGCAAGATCGAACCCAAAGCTAAGCACTTCTCCCATGGCAAGAACTACCAATTTAGTTGGCCAAGCCAAACGGATAATTCGAAGAGACTTGCAAAGATAACCAATCAGGCATAAAAGAATTCAGAGAAGTTTCAAATATTATTCATAGATAGACTTGATCATAAACCCACAATTCATTGGTCTCAACAAACACACCGCAAAAAGAAGATTACATCGAATAGATCTCCACAAGAGAGGGGGAGAACTTTGTATTGAGATTCAAAGAGAGAGAAGAAGCCATCTAGCTACTAACTATGGACCCGAAGGTCAGAGGTAAACTACTCACACTTCATCGGAGGGGCTAGGATTATGTAGAAGCCCTCCGTGATGACGGCCCTCTTCCGGCGGAGCTCCAGAACAGGCCCCAAGATGGGATCTCGTGGATACAGAAAGTTGCGGCGGTGGAATTAGGTTTTTGGCTCCTGTTCTGATCGTTTGGGGGTACGTGTGTATATATAGGAGGAAGGAGTACGTCGGTGGAGCACCGAGGGGCCCACGAGGCAGGGGGCGCGCCCTAGGGGGGGGGGGGCGCCCCCCACCCTAGTGACCACCTCTTTGATCCCTTGCAGTAGGGTCCAAGTCTCCTGGATCACGTTCGGTGAGAAAATCACGTTTCCGAAGATTTTATTCCGTTTGGACTCTGTTTGATATTCCGTTTATCCGAAACACTGAAATAGGCAAAAAACAGCAATTATGGGCTGGGCCTCCAGTTAATAGGTTAGTCCCAAAAATAATATAAAAGTGGAAAATAAAGCCCAATATAGTCCAAAATAGTAGATAATATAGCATGGAGCAATCAAAAATTATAGATACGTTGGAGACGTATCAGTGCATCCAAACCCGTGATATGATACGCTCTATCGCACATAAACCTCCTTATATCTTCCTCAAAACAGCCACCATACCGACCTATTATGGCATTTCCATAGCCATTCCGAGATATATTGCCATGCAACTTTCCAACATTCCGTTTATCATGACACATTCATCATTGTCATATTGCTTAGCATGATCATGTAGTTGACATAGTATTTATGGCAAAGCCACCGTTCATAATTCTTTCATACATGTCACTCTTGGTTCATTGCATATCCCGGTACACCGCCGGAGGCATTCATATAGAGTCATCTTTGTTCTAGTATCGAGTTGTAATCATTGAGTTGTAAATAAATAGAAGTGTGATGATCATCATTTTCTAGAGCATTGTCCCAAGTGAGGAATATAAAAAAAAGAGAGAAGGCCCCCAAAAAAGAGAAAGGCCATAAAAAAGACAAGGCCCCAAAAAAATGAGAGAAAAGGAGAGAAGGGACAATGCTACTATCCTTTGCCACACTTGTGCTTCAAAGTAGCACCATAATCTTCATGATAGAGAGTCTCTTATTTTGTCACTTTCATATACTAGTGCGAATTTTTCAGTATAGAACTTGGCTTGTATATTCCAACAATGAGCCTCCTCAAGTGCCCTAGGTCTTCGTGAGCAAGCAAGTTGGATGTACACCCACTTAGTTTCTTTTGTTGAACTTTCATACATTTATAGCTCTAGTGCATTCGTTGCATGGCAATCCCAACTCCTCGCATTAACATCAATCGATGGGCATCCCCATAGCTCATTGATTAGCCTCGTTGATATGAGACTTTCTCCTTTTTTGTCTTCTCAGCATACCCCCCATCATCATATTATATTCCACCCATAGTGCTATGTCCATGGCTCGCGCTCATGTATTGCGTGAAGGTTTATGAGTTTGAGATTACTAAAGTATGAAACAATTGCTTTGCTTGTCATCGGGGTTGTGCATGATGAGAGCATTCTTGTGTGACGAAAATGGAGCATGACTAAACTATATGATTTTGTAGGGATGAACTTTCTTTGGCCATGTTATTTCGAGAGGACATAATTGCTTAGTTAGTACGCTTGAAGTATTATTATTTTTATGTCAATATGAACTTTTATCTTGAATATTTCGGATCTGAATATCCATGCAACAATTAAGAAGAATTACATTGAAATTATGCCAAGTAGCACTCCACATCAAAAATTCTATTTTTATCATTTACCTACTCGAGGGCGAGCAGGAATTAAACTTAGGGATGCTGATACTGTTGGAAATATGCCCTAGAGGCAGTAATAAATTGATTATTATTATATTTCCTTGTTCATGATAATCGTTTATTATCCATGCTAGAATTGTATTGATAGGAAACTCAGATACATGTGTGGATACATAGACAACACCATGTCCCTAGTAAGCCTCTAGTTGACTAGCTCGTTGATCAATAGATGGTTACGGTTTCCTGACCATGGACATTGGATCTCGTTGATAACGGGATCACATCATTAGGAGAATGATGTGATGGACAAGACCCAATCCTAAGCATAGCACTAGATCGTGTAGTTCGTATGCTAAAGCTTTTCTAATGTCAAGTATCATTTCCTTAGACCATGAGATTGTGCAACTCCCGGATACCGTAGGAGTGCTTTGGGTGTGCCAAACGTCACAATGTAACTGGGTGGCTATAAAGGTACACTACGAGTATCTCCGAAAGTGTCTGTTGGGTTGGCACGAATCGAGACTGGGATTTGTCACTCCGTGTGACGGAGAGGTATCTCTGGGCCCACTCGGTAGGACATCATCATAATGTGCACAATGTGACCAAGGAGTTGATCACGGGATGATGTGTTACGGAACGAGTAAAGAGACTTGCCGGTAACGAGATTGAACAAGGTATTGGGATACCGACGATCGAATCTCAGGCAAGTATCGTACCGATAGACAAAGGGAGTTGTATACGGGATTGATTAAGTCCTTGACATCGTGGTTCATCCGATGAGATCATCGTGGAACATGTGGGAGCCAACATGGGTATCCAGATCCCGCTATTGGTTATTAACCGGAGAACGTCTCGGTCATGTCTGCATGTCTCCCGAACCCGTAGGGTCTACACACTTAAGGTTCGATGACGCTAGGGTTATAAAGGAAGTTTGTATGTGGTTACCGAATGTTGTTCGGAGTCCCGGATGAGATCCCAGACGTCACGAGGAGTTCCGGAATGGTCCGGAGGTAAAGATTTATATATGGCAAGTCCTGTTTTGGTCACCGGAAAAGTTTCAGGGTTTATCGGTAACATACGGGGACCACCGGGAGGGTCCCGGGGGTCCACCAAGTGGGGCCACCAGTCCCGGAGGCTTGCATGGGCCAAGAGTGGTGAGGGACCAGCCCCTGAGTGGGCTGGTGCGCCTCCCACAAGGCCCAAGGCGCAACAAAGGAGGAGAAGGGGAAACCCTAGGCTTAGATGGGCCCTAAGGCCCACCCTAGGGGGCGCCCCCCCTCTTCCCCTCTTGGCCGCCACCCCAAGACCCATCTAGGGCTGCCGCCCCTCTAGGGGTGGGAACCCTAGAGGGGGCGCACCCTCCTCCCCTTCCCCTATATATATGAGGCCTAGGGGCTGCCCAATACACGCGATTTGATCTCTCTCGTTGGTGCAGCCCTCCCTCTCTTTCTCCTCATATCCCGTGGTGCTTGGCGAAGCCCTGCAGGATTGCCACACTCCTCCACCACCACCACGCCGTTGTGCTGCTGCTGGATGGAGTCTTCCTCAACCTCTCCCTCTCTCCTTGCTGGATCAAGGCGTGGGAGACATCGTCGGGCGGTACATGTGTTGAACGCAGAGGTGCCGTCCGTTCGGCACTAGGATCATCGGTGATTTGGATCACGACGAGTACGACTCCATCAACCCCGTTCACTTGAACGCTTCCGCTTAGCAATCTACAAGGGTATGTGGATGCACTCTCCTTCCCCTCGTTGCTAGTTTCTCCATAGATAGATCTTGGTGACACATAGGAAAATTTTGAATTTCTGCTACGTTCCCCAACAGTGGTATCAGAGCCAGGTTTATGCGTAGTTTCTATGCACGAGTAGAACAAAAAGTAGTTGTGGGCGTTGATTTTGTTCAATATGCTTGCCGTTACTAGTCTTATCTTGATTCGGCGGCATCGTGGGATGAAGCGGCCCGGACCGACCTTACACGTACTCTTACGTGAGACTGGTTCCACTGACTGACATGCACTAGTTGCATAAGGTGGCTAGCGGGTGTCTGTCTCTCCCACTTTCGTCGGATCAGATTCGATGAAAAGGGTCCTTATGAAGGGTAAATAGCAATTGGCATATCACGTTGTGGTTTTTGTGTAGGTAAGAAACGTTCTTGCTAGAAACCCATAGCAGCCACGTAAAACATGCAAACAACAATTATAGGACGTCTAACTTGTTTTTGCAGGGTATGCTATGTGATGTGATATGGCCAAAAGGATGTGATGAATGATATATGTGATGTATGAGATTGATCATGTTCTTGTAATAGGAATCACGACTTGCATGTCGATGAGTATGACAATCGGCAGGAGTCATAGGAGTTGTCTTAATTTATTTATGACCTGCGTGTCAACATAAACATCATGTAATTACTTTACTTTGTTGCTAACCGTTAGCTGTAGAAGTAGAAGTAATAGTTGGCGAGACAACTTCATGAAGACACGATGATGGAGATCATGATGATGGAGATCATGGTGTCATGCCGGTGACAAGATGATCATGGAGCCCCAAGATGGAGATCAAAGGAGCTATATGATATTGGCCATATCATGTCACTATTTGATTGCATGTGATGTTTATCATATTTATACATCTTGTTTGCTTAGAACGACGGTAGTAAATAAGATGATCCCTCATTAAAATTTCAAGAAAGTGTTCCCCCTAATTGTGCACCATTGCGAAAGTTCGTCGTTTCGAAGCACCACGTGATGATCGGGTGTGATAGATTCTTACGTTCACATACAACGGGTGTAAGCCAGATTTACACACGCAAAACACTTAGGTTTAATTGACGAGCCTAGCATGTACACGCATGGCCTCGGAACACAGAAGACCGAAAGGTCGAGCATGAGTTGTATGGTAGATACGATCAACATGAAGATGTTCACCGATGTTGACTAGTCCGTCTCACGTGATGATCGGACACGGCCTAGTTGACTCGGATCATGTAATCACTTAGATGACTAGAGGGATGTCTATCTGAGTGGGAGTTCATAAGATGAACTTGTTTATCCTAAACATAGTCAAAAAGGATTTTGCAAATTATGTCGTAGCTCGCGCTTCAGTTCTACTGTTTAGTTATGTTCCTAGAGAAAATTTAGTTGAAAGTTGATAGTAGCAATTATGCGGACTAGGTCCGTAAACTAAGGATTGTCCTCATTGCTTCATAGAAGGCTTATGTCCTTAATGCACCGCTCAGTGTGCTGAACCTCGAACATTGTCTGTGGATGTTGCGAACATCTGACATACACATTTTGATAACTACGTGATAGTTCAGTTAAATGGTTTAGAATTGAGGCACCGAAGACGGTTTTGAAACGTCGCGAAACATATGAGATGTTTCGAGGGCTGAAATTGGGATTTCAGGCTCGTGCCCACGTCAAGAGGTATAAGACCTTCGACGATTTTCTTAGCCTACAAACTAAGGAGAAAAGCTCAATTGTTGAGCTTGTGCTCAGATTGTCTGAGTACAACAATCATTTGAATCGAGTGGGAGTTGATCTTCCAGATGAGATAGTGATGTTTCTCCAAAGTCATTACCACCAAGCTGCTAGAGCTTCGTGATGAACTATAATGTATCGGGGACATATATGATGATCATTGAGATATTCACGATGTTTGACACCACAAAAGTAGAAATCAAGAAGGAGCATCAATTGTTGATGGTTGGTGAAACCACTAGTTTCAAGAAGGGCAAGGGCAAGAAGGGATACTTCATGAAACGGCAAATCAGCTGCTGCTCTAGTGAAGAAACCCAAAGTTGAACCCAAACCCGAGACTAAGTGCTTCTGTAATAAGGGGAACAACCACTGGAGCAGAATTACCCTAGATATTTGGTAGATGAGAAGGCTGGCAAAGTCGATAGAAGTATATTGGATATACATTGTGTTAATGTGTACTTTACTAGTACTCCTAGTAGCACCAGGGTATTAGATACCAGTTCGGTTGCTAAGTGTTAGTAACTCGAAATAAAAGCTACGGAATAAACGGAGACTAGCTAAAAGGTGAGATGACGATATGTGTTGGAAGTATTTCCAAGGTTGATCAAATATCGTACGCTCCCTCTACCATCGAGATTGGTGTTTGCGTTGAGCATAGACGTGATTGGATTATGTCTATCGCAATATGGTTATTCATTTAAGGAGAATAATGGTTACTCTGTTTATTTGAATAATACCTTCAATGGTCTTGCACCTAAAATGAATGGTTTATTGAATCTCGATCGTAGTGATACATATGTTCATGCCAAAAGATATAAGATAGTAATGATAGTACCACCTACTTGTGGCACTGCCACTTAAGTCATATCGGTATAAAACGCATGAAGAAGCTCCATGTTGATGGATCTTTGGACTCACTCATTTTTGAAAAGTTTGAGACATGCGAACCATGTCTATTGGTGTATATGCATGAAGAAACTCCATGCAAATGGACCATTTGGACTCACTTGATTTTGAATCACTTGAGACATGCAAATCATACCACATGGGCAAGATGACTGAAAGCCTCGGTTCTAGTAAAATGGAACTAGAAAGCAACTTGTTGGAAGTAATACATTTTGATGTGTGCAATCCAATGAGTGCTGAGGCATGTAGTGGATATCATTATGTTCTTACTTCACAGATGATTTGAGTAGATGTTGAGTATATTTACTTGATGAATCACGAGTCTGAATTATTGAAAGGTTCAAGTAATTTCAGGGTGAAGTTGAAAGATCGTCGTGACAAGAGGATAAAATATTTATGATATGATCATAGAGATGAATATCTGAATTACGAGTTTGGCACAGAATTAAGACATTGTGGAAATTGTTTCACAACTAATACAGCCTGGAACACCATAGTGTGATGGTGTGTCCGAACATCATAACTGCACCCTATTGGATATGATGCATACCATGATGTCTCTTATCGAATTACCACGATAGTTTATGGGTTAGGCATTAGAGACAACCACATTCACTTTAAATAGGGCACCACGTAATTCCGATGAGATGACACCGTATGAACTTGGTTTAGAGAAACCTAAGCTGTCATTTCTTAAAAGTTTGGGGCTACGATGCTTATGTGAAAAGTTTCAGGCTGATAAGCTCAAACCCAAAGCGGATAAATGCATCTTCATAGGATACCCAAAACAGTTGGGTATACCTCCTGTCTCAGATCTGAAAGCAATAAAGGATTGTTTCTAGAATCGGGTCCTTTCTCGAGGAAAAGTTTCTCTCGAAAGAATTGAGTGGGAGGATGGTGGATACTTGATGAGGTTATTAAACCGTCTCTTCAACTAGTGTGTGGTAGGGCACATGAAGTTGTTCCTGTGGCACCTACACCAATTGAAGTGGAAGCTTATGATAGTGATCATGAAACTTCAGATCAAGTCACTATCAAACCTCATAGGATGACAAGGATGCGTACTACTTTAGAGTGGTACGTAATCCTGTCTTGGAAGTCATGTTGCTAGACAACAATGAACCTACGAGCTATGGAGAAGCGGTGGTGGGCCTGGATTCCGATAAATGGCTCGAGGCCATATAATCCGAGAGAGGATCCATATATGAAAACAAAGTGTAGACTTTGGAAGAACTACTTGATGGTCGTAAGGCTGTTAAGTACATATGGATTTTAAAAGGAAGACGGATAATGATGGTAAATGTCACCATTAAGAAAGCTCGACTTGTCGTTAAGAAGTTTCCCGACAAGTTCAAGGAGTTGACTACGATGAGACTTTCTCACCCGTAGCGATGCTAAGAGTCTGTTGGAATTATATTAGCAATTACTGCATTATTTATGAAATCTTGCAGATAGGATGTCAAAACATTGTTTCCTCGACGATTTTCTTGAGGAAAGGTTGTATGTGATACAACCGGATGTTTTTGTAAATCCTGAAAGATGCTAATAAGTATGCAAAGCCCCAGCAATCCTTCTGAGGACTGGAGTAAGCATCTCGGAGTTGGAATGTATGCTTTGATAAGATGATCAAAGATTTTGGGTGTATACAAAGTTTATGAGAAACTTGTATTTCCAAAGAAGTGAGTGGGAGCACTATAGAATTTCTGATAAATATATGTTGTTGACATATTGTTGATCAGAAATGACATAGAATTTCTGGAAAGCATATAGGGTTATTTGGAAAGTGTTTTTTCAATGGAAAGCCTGGATTAAGCTACTTGAACATTGAGCATCAAGATCTATAAGGATAGATCAAAACACTTAATGGTACTTTCAAATGAGCACATACCTTTACATGATCTTGAAGGTGTTCAAGATGGATCAGTCAAAGAAGGAGTTCTTGCCTGAGTGGTAAGGTATGAAGTTAAGACTTAAAGCTCGACCACGGCAGAATACAGAGAAAGGACGGAGGTCATCCCCTATGCTTAAGACATAGGCCCTACAGTATGCTATGCTGTGTACCGCACCTGAAATGTGCCTTGCCATGAGTCAATCAAGGGGTACAAGAGTGATCCAAGAATGGATCACAAGACAGCGGTCAAAGTTATCCTTAGTAACTAGTGGACTAAGGAATTTTCTTGATTATGGAGGTGGTAAAAGAGTTCGTCGTAAAGGGTTACGTCGATGCAAGCTTAACACCTATCCGGATAGCTCTGAGTAGAGATACCGGATACGTATAATGGAGCAACAATTTAGAATAGCTCCAAGTAGAACAGTTATTTGGAATGGCTCCAAATGTAGCGTAGTAGTTGCATCTAGGAGATGACATAGAGATTTGTAAAGCGCACACGGATCTGAAAGGTTCAGACCCGTTGACTATAACCTCTCTCACAAGCATAACATGATCAAACCCAGAACTCATTGAGTGTTAATCACATGGTAAATGTGAACTAGATTATTGACTCTAGTAAACTCTTTGGGTGTTAGTCACATGGGGATGTGACCTTGAGTGTTAATCACATATCGATGTGAACTAGATTATTGACTCTAGTGCAAGTGGGAGACTGTTGGAAATATGCCCTAGAGGCAATAATAAATTGATTATTATTATATTTCCTTGTTCATGATAATCCTTTATTATCCATGCTAGAATTGTATTGATAGGAAACTCAGATACATGTGTGGATACATAGACAACACCATGTCCCTAGTAAGCCTCTAGTTGACTAGCTCGTTGATCAATAGATGGTTACGGTTTCCTGACCATGGACATTGGATGTCATTGATAACGGGATCACATCATTAGGAGAATGATGTGATGGACAAGACCCAATCCTAAGCATAGCACTAGATCGTGTAGTTCGTATGCTAAAGCTTTTCTAATGTCAAGTATCATTTCCTTAGACAATGAGATTGTGCAACTCCCGGATACTGTAGGAGTGCTTTGGGTGTGCCAAACGTCACAACGTAACTGGGTGGCTATAAAGGTACACTACGGGTATCTCCGAAAGTGTCTATTGGGTTGGCACGAATCGAGACTGGGATTTGTCACTCCATGTGACGGAGAGGTATCTCTGGGCCCACTCGGTAGGACATCATCATAATGTGCACAATGTGACCAAGGAGTTGATCACGGGATGATGTGTTACGGAACGAGTAAAGAGACTTGCCGGTAACGAGATTGAACAAGGTATCGGGATACCGACGATCGAATCTCGGGCAAGTATCATACCGATAGACAAAGGGAATTGTATACGGGATTGATTAAGTCCTTGACATCGTGGTTCATCCGATGAGATCATCGTGGAACATGTGGGAGCCAACATGAGTATCCAGATCCCACTATTGGTTATTGACCGGAGAACGTCTCGGTCATGTCTGCATGTCTCCCGAACCCGTAGGGTCTACACACTTAAGGTTCGATGATGCTAGGGTTATAAAGGAAGTTTGTATGTGGTTACCGAATGTTGTTCGGAGTCCCGGATGAGATCCCGGATGTCACAAGGAGTTCCGGAATGGTTCGGAGGTAAAGATTTATATATGGGAAGTCCTGTTTTGGTCACCGGAAAAGTTTCGGGGTTTATCGGTAACGTACCGGGACCACCGGGAGGGTCCCGGGGGTCCACCAAGTGGGGCCACCAGTCCCGGAGGCTTGCGTGGGCCAAGAGTGGTGAGGGACCAGCCCCTGAGTGGGCTGGTGCGCCTCCCACAAGGCCCAAGGCGCAGCAAAGGAGGAGAAGGGGAAACCCTAGGCTTAGATGGGCCCTAAGGCCCACCCTAGGGGGCGCCCCCCCTCTTCCCCTCTTGGCCGCCACCCCAAGACCCATCTAGGGCTGCCGCCCCTCTAGGGGTGGGAACCCTAGAGGGGGCGCACCCTCCTCCCCTTCCCCTATATATATGAGGCCTAGGGGCTGCCCAATACACGCGATTTGATCTCTCTCGTTGGTGCAGCCCTCCCTCTCTTTCTCCTCATATCCCGTGGTGCTTGGCGAAGCCCTGCAGGATTGCCACACTCCTCCACCACCACCACGCCATTGTGCTGCTGCTGGATGGAGTCTTCCTCAACCTCTCCCTCTCTCCTTGCTGGATCAAGGCGTGGGAGACATCGTCGGGCGGTACGTGTGTTGAACGCGGAGGTGCCGTCCGTTCGGCACTAGGATCATCAGTGATTTGGATCACGATGAGTACGACTCCATCAACCCCGTTCACTTGAACGCTTCCGCTTAGCAATCTACAAGGGTATGTGGATGCACTCTCCTTCCCCTCGTTGCTAGTTTCTCCATAGATAGATCTTGGTGACACGTAGGAAAATTTTGAATTTCTGCTACGTTCCCCAACAGATACGTCTCCAATGTATCTATAATTTTTTATTGCTCCATGCTATATTATCTTCTATTTTGGATGTTTATGGGCTTTATTATACAATTTTATATTATTTTTGGGACTAATCTATTAACCCAGAGCCCAGTGCCAATTTCTGTTTTTTCCTTGTTTTAGAGTATCGCAGAAAAGGAAAATCAAATGGAGTCCAATTGACTTGAAACTTCACGGAACTTATTTTTGGAAGTAAAGCAACCCGAGAGACTTGGAGTCCACGTCAAGGAAGCTTCAAGGAAGCCACGAGGTAGGGGGGCGCGCCCACCCCCCCTGGGCGCGCCCTCCACCCTCGTGGGCCCCTCGTGGCTCCCCTGACGTACTTCTTCCGCCTATATATATCCATATACCCTAAAACTATCGGGGAGCACAATAGATTGGGAGTTCCACCGCCAGAAGCCTCCGTAGCCACAGAAAACCAATCTAGACCTGTTTCGGCACCCTGCTGGAGGGGGCAATCCCTCTCCGGTGGCCATCTTCATCATCCCGGTGCTCTCCATGACGAGGAGGGAGTAGTTCTCCCTCGGGGCTGAGGGTATGTACCAGTAGCTATGTGTTTGATCTCTCTCTCTCTCTCTCTCTCTCGTGTTATTGAGGTGGTACGATCTTGATGTATCACGAGCTTTGCTATTATAGTTGGATCTTATGATGTTCCTCCCCCTCTACTCTCTTGTAATGGATTGAGTTTCCCCTTTGAAGTTATCTTATCGGATTGTGTCTTTAAAGATTTGAGAACACTTGATGTATGTCTTGCCGTGCGTATCTGTGGTGACAATGGGATATCACGTGATTCACTTGATGTATGTTTTGGTGACCAACTTGCGGGTTCCGCCCATGAACTTATGCATAGGGGTTGGCACACGTTTTCGTCGTGATTCTCCGGTAGAAACTTTGGGGCACTCTTTGAGGTTCTATGTGTTGGTTGAATAGATGAATCTGAGATTGTGTGATGCATATCGTATAATCATACCCACGGATACTTGAGGTGACATTGGAGTATCTAGGTGACATTAGGGTTTTGGTTGATTTGTGTCTTAAGGTGTTATTCTAGTATGAACTCTAGGGCTGTTTGTGACACTTATAGGAATAGCCCAACGGATTGATTGGAAAGAATAACTTTGAGGTGGTTTCGTACCTACCATAATCTCTTCGTTTGTTCTCCGCTATTAGTGACTTTGGGGTAACTCTTTGTTGCATGTTGAGGGATAGTTATGTGATCCAATTATGTTATTATTGTTGAGAGGACTTGCACTAGTGAAAGTATGAACCCTAGACCTTGTCTCCTATCATTGCAATACCGTTTGTGCACACTTTTATCATTAGTTACCTTGCCGTTTTTATATTTTCAGATTGCAAATACCTTTATCTACCATCCATATACCACTTGTATCACCATCTCTTCGCCGAACTAGTGCACCTATACAATTTATCATTGTATTGGGTGTGTTGGGGACACAAGAGACTCTTTGTTATTTGGTTGCAGGGGTTGCTTGAGAGAGACCATCTTCATCCTACGCCTCCTACGGATTGATAAACCTTAGGTCATCCACTTGAGGGAAATTTGCTACTGTCCTACAAACCTCTGCACTTGGAGGCCCAACAACGCCTACAAGAAGAAGGTTGTGTAGTAGACATCACTCTGCACCGAATGTGGCCCATGCGACCGCCACCAAACGAGATCAAGGTCGACGACGGGACCCGAGGCCGGGTTCCTCACCAATGGCGCGCCACTGCAGGTAGCACCTCCCAGTGCCAGCCCGGCAGAGCCCAGTCCCGGACATGGGTCAGCCGGACGTCGTCGCGAACGGGTCGACGGCGAGGATGCGGGCCGGGCATCGTCGAGAACAAATACTATATACCCGCAAAAAGTAACATTTTTTAAATGATTGGATTGTGATAACTAAAATTCTATATGCAAATTCTAAATTTTTCTATAACTAAACTTATAAGAAACTAAAAAACAGAAAATTTTATAACATTTCTATAACATTTCTAATATTTCTATAACTAAAAAACAGAAAAATTTCTATAACTAAAATTTATAACTAAAAAACAATGTGTGTGTGTGTGTGTGGACATGGCGGCCGGGGTAGGAGCTCACCGTCGAGGCGAGGTGACGGGGGGCAGCGACGGGGACGGCGACGGGCGGCGCCGACGGGGATGGTGACGACAGGGATGGGGACGGGGCGGCGACGACGGGGCCGGGGACGACGGGGCGGGGCGCGTCGACGGGGATGATGGGTACGGGGACGGCCGGGATGGCGGCGACGGGGGCGTCGACAAGGGGTGGCGATGGGGGGCGGCGGGCGACGGGGCAGAGGAGAAGAAGCAGATGAGAAACTGATTTTTTAAAGTGTTTTCTTATATAGGATGGGCCTTTAGTACCGGTTGGAGCCACCAACCGATGCTAAAGGTCAATTTTGGCTAGGCCAAGCGGCGGGAAGCGCCCCCCTTTAGTACTGGGTAGTGGCTCCAACCGGTACTAAAGACCCCCCTTTAGTATCGGTTGGAGCCACTACCCGATACTAAAGGGGGTGTGCTGGCGCGGGTGCGGTGCGGCAAGTTTAGTCCCAACTCGGTAGTCGAGGGGCGTCCACACTGGTTTATAAGCCCCAGTGCGGTAGCTCTCTCGAGCTCCTCTCCAAAGCAGGCCTACTGGGCCTACCTGTTCTGTGCTGCCCTATGGGCCTACTGGGCCTTTGCGGGCCTGCATCCTGGCCCGACAACAGGTTGGGTTTCTAGTCGTATGCAGACCGCTTTGGTGTAGTAGGCGGGCTATTTTATTTTCTTATTTTTTTGCTTTATTTATTTTTGAGTTGTTTTTTTACTGTATTTAGAGTTTTTTTGTTAATATTTTTGCTTTAGGTACAAAAAATTACAAACTTTCTGTTAGTGCCGATAGTTTTAAAATTTGAATAGTTTAAATTTTGAATCATTTGAAATTTGTGTGAATCACTAGTTTGTGAATAACTTAACTTTGAAAATAGATTTTTCAGTGATTCTTTTTTTCTTATGTTTAATATTAGTGTGTTTTATCATTATATTCAATTTGGTAATGCTTAGGTTATTTAAAAAATGAAATGCCTTTATAATAGATCAGTTTTCGTTCGAAACCCTGATACTTCGAAAGAGATTGTCCATTTTGTACACGAAGTGCATCCAGTTTTTGCCGTAACCCTCTGTACTTTTTTGCACATGCTATGTGGGTGAAATTATGATACCATGCCAACTTTCAACCTTTTCTGAGTTCATTTGAAGTGCTTTTCAATTTCAGGGTCATTTAGCTGAAAAAATCAGTAAATGCATGAAAGAATTTGTTTGCACATAAAAATTTCTTCGCATTTCAAATGCCAAAACACATAACTACTAACTATTACAGAGATTCCCTCCTGGGTGTGAAACACAGAAGAAAGTGATGATAGTGAAGCCGATCACATCCCAGATCTTTGGGTGTGAAACTTTTTCTTCGCGTGTGTCCCTTTGCGCCGTAACCATGAAATTTTTTCATCATTTAACTAGATGCTCGGGTCAATATTCACTGTGAATGGACCAATTGCATCAAACTTTTCATAATCTTCTAACATGTCTGTCTTGTCATCCACTCCCATGATATTTCTCTTCCCAGAAAGAACTATGTGGCGCTTTGGCTCATCATATGATGTATTCACTTTCTTATCTTTTCTTTTTCTTGGCTTGATAGACATGTCCTTCACATAGAAAACCTATGCCACATCATTGGCTAGGACGAATGGTTCGTCTGCATACGCAAGATTGTTGAGATCCACTGTTGTCATTCCGTACTGCGGGTCTTCCGTTACCCCGCCTCGTGTCATATTGACCCATTCGCACCGAAACAAAGGGACGTTCAAACCACGTCCATGGTCAAGTTCCCATATGTCCTCTATGTAACCATAATATGTTCCATTTCCCGTCTTGGTTGCTGCATCAAAGCGGACACCACTATTTTGGTTGGTGCTCTTCTTATCTTGGGCGATCGTGTAAAATGTATTCCCATTTATCTCGTACCTTTTGACAGTCATTATATTCGAAGATGGTAACTGGGACAGCGAGTACATGTCATCTTCAATAGAGGCGTCATGCATGGTATGTGTCTGCAACCAGACGGCGAAAGTCCTCGGTTGTTCACGTGTAATCTAGTCATCAGACCGCTCCGGGTGTTTGGAGCGTAGAAAATTCTTGTGTTCGTCCATATACGGAGCCACCAAGGCGAAATTCTGTAGAAATGTGTAGTGTGCTTCAGTGAGAGAATGTCCGTCCATACATATTATTTGATCCCCTCCTAGCGTGCCTTTTCCATCCAGTCTGCCCTTATGCCGCGATTCAGGAACACCAATCGGCTTAAGGTCAGGAATAAAGTCAATACAAAACTCAATGACCTCCTCATTTTCATGGCCCTTGGAGATGCTTCCTTCTGGCCTAGCACGGTTATGGACATATTTCTTTAAGACTCCCATGAACCTCTCAAAGGGGAACATATTGTGTAGAAATACAGGACCCAAAATGTTAATCTCTTCGCATAGATGAACTAGGACGTGCGTCATGATGTTGAAGAAGGATGGTGGGAACACCAACTCGAAACTGACAAGACATTGCACCAAATCATTCTCTAACCTTGGTATGATTTCTGGACCGGTTACCTTCTGAGAGATCGCATTGAGAAATGCACATAGCTTCACAATGGCTAATCGAACGTTTTCTGATAGAAGCCCCCTCAATGCAACTGGAACCAGTTGCGTCATAATCACGTGGCAGTCATGAGACTTTAGGTTCTGGAACTTTTTCTCTGCCATATTTATTATTCCCTTTATATTCGACGAGAAGCCAGACGGTACCTTAATTACCTTAATACTGAGCAGGCATTCAAAGAAGATTTCCTCCTCTTCATTGGTAAGATCATAGCTCGCATGACCCTGATGTATGTCGTCTTTTCCGTGCATACGTTGTTGGTCCTCCCGTGCCTCAGGTGTATCTTTTGTATTCCCATACATGCCCAGGAAGCCAAGCAGGGTCACGCAAAGATTCTTCGTCACGTGCATCACGTCGATTGCGGAGCGGATCTCTAGGTCTTTCCAATAGGGCAGGTCCCAAAATATAGTTTTATTCTTCCACATGGGTGCGCGTCCGTTAGCGTCATTCGGAGCAGGTTGTCCGCCAGGACCCTTTCCAAAGACTACCTCCAAATCCTTGACCATATCATATACATCAGCACCAGTACGGTGGCGAGGCTTCGTCCGGTGATCCGCCTCACCTTTGAAATGCTTGCTTTTCTTTCTTACGGGATGCCTGCTCGGAAGAAATCGACGATGTCCAAGGTACAAATTCTTCCTACAGTTATCCAAATATATATTGTCGGTATCATCCAAACAGTGCGTGCATGCGCGGTATCCCTTGTTTGTCTGTCCTGAAAGGTTACTGAGAGCAGGCCAATCATTGATGGTCACGAACAGCAACGCCTTTAGGTCAAATTCTTCCCCCATGTGCTCATCCCACGCACGTACACCTGTTCCATTCCACAGCTCTAAGAGTTCTTCAACTAATAGCCTTAGGTACACATCAATGTCGTTGCCGGGTTGCTTAGGGCCTTGGATGAGCACCGGAATCATAATGAACTTCCGCTTCATGCACAACCAAGGAGGAAGGTTATACAAACATAGAGTCACATACCAGGAGCTATGGTTGCTGCTCTGCTCCCCAAAAAGGATTAATGCCATCTGTGCTTAGACAAAACCATGCGTTCCTTCCGTCACCTGCAAACTCCTTCCTGTACTTTCTCTCGATTTTTCTCCACTACGACCCGCGAGCGGGTACTCTCAACTTTCCGTCTTTCTTACGGTCTTCTCCGTGCCATCGCATCGCCTTGGCATGCTCTTTGTTTTGGAACAAACGTTTCAACCGTGGTATTATAGGAGCATACCACATCACCTTGGCAGGAATCTTCTTCCTGGGGCGCTCGCCCTCAACATCACCAGGGTCATCGCGGCTGATCTTATAGCGCAATGCACCGCATACCGGGCAAGCGTTCAAATCCTCGTACTAATCACCGCGGTAGAGGATGCAGTCATTAGGGCAAGCATGTATCTTCTGCACCTCTAACCCTATAGGGCAGACAACCTGCTTTGCTTCATACGTACTCTCGGGCAATTCGTTGTCCTTTGCAAGCATATTCTTTATCATTACCAGCAACTTTCCAAATCCATTGTCAGATACACTATTCTCTGCCTTCCATTGCGGCAATTCCAGTGTGGTGCCCAACTTTTTCTTGTCAGCTTCGCAATTCGGCTACAACAATTTCTTGTGATCCTCTAACATGCGCTGCAACTTCTTCTTCTCCAAATCACTTGCGCAGTTTCTCTTTGCGTCGGCAATGGCCCGACCTAGATCATCAGCGGGCTCATCTGATGCCTCTTCTTCAGCTTCTTCCCGCATTGCCGGCTCAGCTTCTTCCCCCATTATTGTATCATCGTATTCAGGGAACCCATGGCCAGGATAGATGTCGCCGTCCTCTTCTTCTTCATTGTCTTCCATCATAACCCCTCTTTCTCCGTGTTTGGTTCAAACATTATAGTGGGGCATGAAACCAGACTCAAACAGGTGGACGTGAATGGTTCTTGACTTAGAGTAATTGTGATCATTCTTATAGCCAGCACATGGACAAGGCATAAAACCATCTGCCCGCTTGTTTGCCTCAGCCGCAAGCAGAAAAGTTTGCACGCCATTAATGAACTCGGGAGAGCATCGATCATCGTACATCCATTGTCAGCTCATCTTCGTTACACAACACCGAAAAGACCAAATTAATACAAGTTCATACATATATAAAGTTCATACAACACTTAAATGCAACAAACAAATAACTCTCTAGCTAAAGCATTTAAATGCAACAACAAATGCGATCAAGATCGCAACTAAGGTAACAATTGATCCAACAACATAATGATACCAAGCCTCACTATGAATGGCATATTTTCTAATCTTTCTAATCTTCAAGCGCATTTTCTCCATCTTGATCTTGTGATCATCGATGACATCGGCAACATGAAACTCCAATTGCATCTTCTCCCCCTTAATTCTTTTCATTTTTTTTTCAAATCCTCATTTTCTCTTTCAACTAAATTTAACCTCTCGACAATAGGGTCGGTTGGAATTTCCGGTTCACATACCTCCTACATACAAATATCTATGTCAACTTGATGGGCATAATTTTTCATAAACACGAAATGCAACAAATAGTTTTAAAAGAGAATATACCACATCCGAATCATAAGAAGGACGAGGGTCGACGGGGACGGATATCAAAACCATGGCACTATTTATAACAAACAACGTACGGGTAAGATAATTATACGAGTAACTATATATCCAAATCACACAAACATCAATTTTTTATATAAAACATTCATGAACAAGAGGCTCACCACAAGGTGGTGCCGGCGACGGGACGGTGCGGGCGATCGACGGTGGTTACGACGGAGATTTAGAAGGCACTAAGTAAACCACACCTACATATGCAAACTAAGTGTTATTTTTGACCTCAAATTGCATATAAATCAAATACTAGCACATATAATTCCTTTCAAGTTAGTAAACTCACAAATTAATCACTATATAAAGCATTGCAAGAGCTAATCTAGCAATGAGAGATGAAAGGACAAAGTTGCTAACCTTTGTGATCATTTGAATGGATGGGGACCTTCAAATCTTGACAAATTTTGGGCAAAATGTATGATGAGCTCGAGAGAAAGAGGGGAAGAACAAAGAGGAGAGGAGAAAGGGGAAGAACAGAGCGAGCTCGGGTGGACGAAGGGTTTATGTAGGACGACATCCTGCCACCACTCTCTTTAGTACCGGTTCGTGGCACGAACCGATGCTAAAGATTGGCCACGAACCGGTACTAATGGTAGCGGCCCCGCTAGCCGTTGGAACTGGCATTAATGGTCACATTAGTGCCGGCTTAAATTTAAACCGACACTAATGTGCTTCACATTTGACTGTTTTTCTACTAGTGGTGTGCTTGTGTGCCTATGTTGTAAACAACGTTTATAAAAATCGCTTCTTAAATCATAACATCATGAAAGAGAAGAAAATCAGAAGGTATGGAAGCAAATTGGAGAACATATTGTTAGGGTGTCGAGGATGAAAAGTAATCCAATAAAAAAATACGAAGATGGAGTGGTTGGTGAACGGTGACCCAACGACGCGGTGGTGGAGGGGATGCAGTGCGGAGGATAGAAGCATGCAATGGATGTCACTGGCCCTGTTGATGCAAAGGCGCATCCAACATATGTGGAGGGACTACAGGATGGAAGGTAGAAGTGGGGATTGGTGGCGGAGAGGCGTTCGGGTGACTTTGTGGCGTAGCTGATGGTGGTTGGATGACCCTAGGGGATTGGAGGCGGCGAGGGATTTGATGGCACAGAGTGGACCTGAAAAATTTCGTGGTTAGGGATTTATTTATTATATGTAAGCCTTGTTCGGTTAATCAATTTTTTAAGGGATATCCTCGTCTCCTACTCCCCTGTCAAGAGTTCCAATACATGTAGCTAGCTCTGGTATTCTGTCGATATCTCAATCGATGAAAACTAAGGTGGACTTTTCCCCGCCTCCACCCCAAATTTAGAAAAGAAGATTGGAAGAAATTTATGGAGTTTCAAGTTGCAAAAGGTTTTTAAGGGTTATGCGTCAGTGCACCCCTAGCCTCCTTTATTGGATCAACTGTTGAGATTTATACGTACCCCTATCCCAAGATTTAATAACCCATCATCCTACCAATCCGAAAGCCTAAGAGAAGGGCTCCACAACGTGCTTTTTTTGCAAGAAAACTTTCAATCTATTCATTTTTAATCATGGCAGTACAACGAACACTAGAAATAATAAAAATTACATCTAGATCCGTAGATCACCTAGCAATAGCGTGCTTAAGGAAGTTCTGCAGTGAGAGGTAGTTTTTCATGAGAATAATGCTAGAGCTACATGGATAACTTACTGGTTTAATGGATTAACTAATCATGGACCAATAGGACTGGAGATTAGAGGAGGGAGGGCCCCACCCCGGCTGAAATTTGGGAGGGGTGGGGGGATTAGTTAGAAGGGTTCCGTAAAACGCTTGTAATAGGTCTGTATGTTTAGGATTATTCTTTTTGTGACGCACAAAAATAGAAATTCAAGACACGGTAGTGTTTTTGGTGGGAGCCACGCACACCATGTGTTTTAGTTCTACATATGGGCTGGATGTGAGTTCGTTCTCACCTAAGGATGTGCAGAATAGTTTAGAAAGATATCTGTAATACTTTGTCATATCACACACATGATACCGCTCTCCTGTAATTAGTTTAGTTTTAGAAACCACCATTTGTGAGTGTAATTTACAGTCGCATGGTCATAAGCTGTCTATAAATCCCTTGACCTCCGCTGTCGCCAAACAGTTGGGCGACACGCCAGTCAAGGGCTACACAGCCCACACTTCTATGTACCTGTAATAGTATACGCCTCGCACACCTGCTGTTGATCGCCGCTATTCCGGGAGCTGCCGGTTCGGCGGCCGCTTTGGTCCTGTACGCCACCAGTTCGGTCACGCGAGGGAAGATTGGAGCCCGCCGGTGCGATGGGAAGAGAGGGGACAAGGCGAGGTATGAACCATTGGAAAGAAGAATATCGATGTACAATGGTGTGGCGGTGGCAGGAGATTCGTAAAGAGCCTTCGATAGGCAGGAGAGAACCGACGGGTGACATATAGGATGAAAAGAATCACTGGTGAACACAATGTGATGCAAAATAAAATAAAATCGGGCGGCTAGAAAACTGCAACGTTTTGAGAGACGGTAAAGAACTGATAGGTGATGGATAAGATCGGAAGAACCACTTGCAAACACAATGTGAGGCAAAACAAAAACAAATCGCCCGGCTAGAAAACTACAAAAGCCACTGACGCAGCATACAACGGCCACATCCCCTAAATTACACGTGTGTTCCCCTCATAATTCGCCTAGAGGCCGAAAAAACCTCCGAAAGAAAAATAGAAACTTCTATTCCTCCTGCAGGAAATAGAGGCAAACAAACTCCAGAAAAAGAGAAAACTCTTTTCCTATGCGAAATATAGAGTTTACCTTATGATCTTGTTAGAATTGAATTGTGAGCGCCTTGACTGGAGTACAATTAATAGCGGAATAAAGATGCAGGACGAGTTGAGAAAATGAAAAATTGCTGCTATAGCTGGCAATAAGAGCATCTCTAGCAGATCCTTTAAATTCTTGTACTTTTTTTCTCGTTTTCACAGTATAACTTTTGTTCTGGCAGAACATATCCCGTAAAAATTCTTCATGGTCTCGGCAAAATTGCGCAAACCCCCCTAAAAGCACCTGCCAAAGGTCATATTTCGCACGGGGCGAGCTTGCGGCCGAGCTGCTGCGGCGGGGATCGAGGTGGCACCGATTGCGATGAAAGCGGTTGGGGCTGAAATACACCCCCCACCTAAACCACATGAGAGGTAGAAGAAACGCAGAGAAATCCTGAAAATATGGTGGATGCAACGTACAGCTCTCCGTAAAAAAAATTTAGAGGACGGACGGTTTTACAAGACTGGTCGGGACGATTTTTGAGGTAATATATAGTATGTATTAGAGATGCTCTAAACAGTTCAAAGAGAAAAAGGGGGTCCCAGATTATTATTTTATATACAAAGTTCGGCGTTAACTTTGAGCAGTGCCACACCACAACAAACAGACGAAATGAGCTTACATTTGGCAAGGCAGGGAACACTAGCATGCAAAGATCTCAATTAGATTGTTACTTTATTTAACATAACAAGCAGGGAAAGGGCCACATTAGCATGTACAAAACGGCCGCCCAGACGTCTGCTCCTAGCTCATCTGTACCCCTTCCGACGAATTTTTTTTAAAACAAATACTAAAAATATTTTAAAAAATCATTTTTTTTGTGTGGTAGATAAGTTTATGCGTGAGGTGGGCTCTAAATTTCACGTCATTTGGACATCTGAGCAACTGTCAGCAAAAAAGACAAATTTAAGGTCTGTAATTTTTTTACTGTTCATACACTATTCTGATTTGATTTGTTTGTTTTTTTTGCTGAGAGCTGCTATGTCCAAATAAATTGAAATTTGGAGCGAATCTCACGCATACAATTTTCTATCACACAAAATAAAATTGGATTTTTTGAAATTTTCAGTATTTGTTTTGATTTTTTTTTCTGACCGGGTGTATATGAGCCTGCGTACTGAATTGGATTTTCGCGTCCAATCTCTGAAGTCTGAACCGCTTTTATATTATGGGACAGACTCGACTAGCTACTGCTTCTTCTTCCAGGCTTGGTCGGCTCGTTACGTCTTCAACCCGACCAGCGAGGCCATGAACGCGATCCACGCCCAGACTCCCTGATGAGCGATTCCAAGAGTGCGAGCTGCGCGGTAGTCTCCCTGAGGACGACCTCCATCTCCCTGCGGATGAGCTCGCTCTCCATCTCCTTGATGGCGAGCTGGGTCTGAATGAGCAGACACATCATGGTCTCCAGCTCCGACCGCAGCCCTGGATGGATGGATACCGAAGATAGATAATAGTTGATCGATCGATGAGAAAAACAGATGAACTGCTGCTTGCTAAGAGTATCTCCACCCACGCCCCCGGAACGCTCCCCAGGCCACTTTTTTAGCACTGGCGTCAAAAAATCCTCCTACTCGCGCTCCCAAATCGTTACTTTTCGCCGGATGTAAAGAAACCCGCCTTCCTTCCTCCCAGCCCCGCCCCGCCTCCTCCGCCCCGCTCCGCTTCCCTCGCCACCCCGCCCCGCCCCGCCCCGCCGGTGAAGCTGTGTCTCCTCCTCCTCTGCTCCGCCGCCTCTGGTTCAGGATCAACAGCACCGATTGGCAGCGGGCTCGGGCAGCACGGGGGAGCAGCAGGGGAGAGCTGCGAGCCTGCGGCTGGAGGCGGGCACGACGGCGATGGCAGCCAGCGGCGTCAGCAGGGGGGTAGCAGCGGCGGGGGCGAGCATGGCGCAGTAGCAGCGAGAAGGAGCAGAGGGCGTGGTCAGCGAAAGTGGCTCCTCGCCGCGGCCATGGGCGCGGCCGCCACGGCGAGCACGAGCGCGGGCACTGCGCCCGCTCGGACCATTGACGTCGGCGGGGCATGCGGGCGAGGCGGGGCGTGCGGGCAAGGCGGGGGCGGCCTCGGCGCGCGCGTGGCCGGGCGGAGGTGGCGAGGCGGGGCGTGCGGGCAAGGCGGGGGTGGGGCGTGTGGTCAACCTGTTTGTTGCTCGTCTCTTCTTCGCTGCGCGCCACGCGTCCTCCTCGTCGAGGTGCAGAGATGCTTGGGGTGGAGACGACTGGAAAAATTCCTCCCCCCACCGGACGAAAAAACATCTGGAGATGCTCTAATGCTTGCTTACCCAACTCCGTTCCTCTCTGGCCGTCGCCATCCTGGCGAGCAGCTCCTTGTAGCCCGGCAGCGACACCCCCGCCATCGCCTATTGCGCTGCGTGAACGGATCGAGTGTCCCCTGTTTTGGCTTGAGCTGGGCAGAGCTATCTGCGATGACGAAAGCCCTTTTGGCCGACGATTAGGTCTCCTTTTGTTCATAGAATAGAAAAATTGTAGGGATATGAAAGTTATAGAAAATAAGATGACATATATCTCAAATTTTATAAGTAGAAATAGAAAAAATGATGCCCTTTGATTCACATTATAGGATTTTTTTATTGAGTCTAGACTAATATTTATTTTTCTATGAAATGTGAGAAATAGAAAGATAAAATTCCATTCCTACAAACCAAAGGGCTCTAAAGGAGTTTTTTCCTAAAGAAATCCCATCCTATGAAATTTCTACAAGATTGCTTAAACCAAAGAGGCCTGCTCGTTTCTTTGAACTTAGTTCCTGGAAGGAAGTCAGGAACAGTCCGCGATCTTCCTACCAAACGCAATCTTCAGAGTGAATTCACTACGCCGGCTGCTTCCCACACTGATGGGGGCGGTAGATGAGACTATGGGGAAGTCTCGAGCCCAAATAAACAGCGGAAGGGTGTGGATGCACCACGGGAGCGGGACCGTGATGATTTGGAACAGAAGAGGGAGAGAGTTATGCGCTCTGAGCTAAGGCAGCGCCAACAGGAAAAGCAAGCGGAGCTTAGGAACAAATACAAGCAGCAGGGACCTCGTTATCAAGATGAGGCTGGAAGTTCTAGTCAATTCAGAGAAGGAGGACGCAGGCAGGGGTACTATGTGAGGAAACCTAGACCCGGGCACTACACAGAACAGCGCCCTACGGTTAGCCCGGGACATGAATTCAAGGGAGAGAGGAAAAAGTGGCCAAAGCAGTACTGGGTGCCAAAGGGAGACTTGGACAGGCAGGTTAGCAATGATATCTTCATTCGCGACACGAGGCAAAAAAACACTTCTATGTTTGATCGTATCTCAGAGCAGCACGACGAAGCGGCGGACCCTGCAAGACAGGGCCGCCGGACGCCATGAATCTCTTGGCCTGGAACTGTCGAGGCTTGGGGTTGGACTCGACAATCGGCGAATTACGAGACCTGGTACGGTCCCACAACCCAGCGGTGGTTTTCTGAAGTGAAACAAAAAAGAAATCTAGGGCTATGGACAGACTCAAATGGAGTTTGGGATTCACAAACGGGGTGGTGGTCGACTGTGTAGGATGGAGTGGTGGCCTAGCACTTTGGTGGAGGGATCATGTTCAAGTCAAGGTGAGGCCGTGGTGCCAATACTTCACTGATGCGGAGGTCGAATGTGAGGGAAAGCTCTGTAGGATCACTGGATTCTACGGAGAACCACAGACGAAACTTAGAAAGAAATTGTGGGATGTAATACGATATCTGAGGGCGCAAGATGATCACCCATGGATATGTTTGGGTGACTTTAATGAGGCTTTGTTTCAAACGGACCAGCGTGGAGGTAATCCTAGGAGTTTTTCACAAATGGAAGAGTTTCGAGACTGTCTCGCCGACTGCGGCTTAGCAGATCTTGGCTTTTCGGGCTACCCATTTGAAGGAAATATGCCCTAGAGGCAATAATAAAGTTATTATTTATTTCCTTATATCATGATAAATGTTTATTATTCATGCTAGAATTGTATTAACCGGAAACATAATACATGTGTGAATACATAGACAAACTTAGTGTCACTAGTATGCCTCTACTTGACTAGCTCGTTAATCAAAGATGGTTATGTTTCCTAACCATGAACAAAGTGTTGTTATTTGATTAACGAGGTCACATCATTAGTTGAATGAACTGATTGACATGACCCATTCCATTAGCTTAGCACCCGATCGTTTAGTATGTTGCTATTGCTTTCTTCATGACTTATACATGTTCCTATAACTATGAGATTATGCAACTCCCGTTTGCCGGAGGAACACTTTGGGTACTACCAAACGTCACAACGTAACTGGGTGATTATAAAGGAGTACTATAGGTGTCTCCAAAGGTACATGTTGGGTTGGCGTATTTCGAGATTAGGATTTGTCACTCCGATTGTCGGAGAAGTATCTCTGGGCCCTCTCGGTAATGCACATCACATAAGCCTTGCAAGCATTACAACTAATATGTTAGTTGTGAGATGATGTATTATGGAACGAGTAAAGAGACTTGCCGGTAACGAGATTGAACTAGGTATGGGATACCGACGATCGAATCTCGGGCAAGTAACATACTGATGACAAAGGGAACAACGTATGTTGTTATGCGGTCTGACCGATAAAGATCTTCGTAGAATATGTAGGAGCCAATATGGGCATCCAGGTCCCGCTATTGGTTATTGACCGGAGACGTGTCTCGGTCATGTCTACATTGTTCTCGAACCCGTAGGGTCCGCACGCTTAAGGTTACGATGACAGTTATATTATGAGCTTATGCATTTTGATGTACCGAAGGTTGTTCGGAGTCCCGGATGTGATCACGGACATGACGAGGAGTCTCGAAATGGTCGAGACGTAAAGATTGATATATTGGAAGCCTATGTTTGGATATCGGAAGTGTTCCGGGTGAAATCGGGATTTTACCGGAGTACCGGGAAGGTTACCGGAACCCCCCGGGAGCTAAATGGGCCATGATGGGCCTTAGTGGAAAAGAGAAGAGGCAACCCTACATGGGGTGCGCGCCTCCCCCTTCCCCTAGTCCTATTAGGACTAGGAGAGGTG
>NC_041392.1:53071804-53078756 GCF_002162155.2 Triticum dicoccoides | reverse complement strand
AGGGAGTAGGACTCCTGGCGCGCCAAGCTTGGCCGGCCAGCCTCCCCCCTCTAGTCCTTTATATACTGAGGCAGAGGCAGCCCAGAAACACACAAGTTGATCCACGTGATCTATTGCTTAGCCGTGTGCGGTGCCCCCAGCCACCATAGTCCTCGATAATACTATAGCGGAGTTTAGGCGAAGCCCTGCTGCTGTAGTACATCAAGATCGTCACCACGCCGTCGTGCTGACGGAACTCTTCCCCGACACTTTGCTGGATCGGAGTCCAGGGATCGTCATCGAGCTGAACGTGTGCTCGAACTCGGAGGTGCCGTAGTTTCGGTGCTTGATCGGTTGGATCGTGAAGACGTACGACTACTTCCTCTACGTTGTGTCAACGCTTCCGCAGTCGGTCTGCGTGGGTATGTAGACAACACTCTCCCCTCTCGTTGCTATGCATCACCATGATCTTGCGTGTGCGTAGGAATTTTTTTGAAATTACTACGAAACCCAACAGTGGCATCCGAGCCTAGGTTTTATGGTTTGATGTTATTTGCACGAGTAGAACACAAGTGAGTTGTGGGCGATATAAGTCATACTGCCTACCAGCATGTCATACTTGGTTCAGCGGTATTGTTGGACGAGACGACCCGGACCAACATTACGCGTACGCTTACGCGAGACCGGTTCCCCCAACGTGCTTTGCACACAGGTGGCTTGCGGGCGACTGTCTCCCCAACTTTAGTTGAACCAAGTGTGGCTACGCCCGGTCCTTGCGAAGGTTAAAACGGAGTCTATTTGACAAACTATCGTTGTGGTTTTGATGCGTATGTGAGATTGGTTCTTGCTTAAGCCCGTAGCAGCCACGTAAAACTTGCAACAACAAAGTAGAGGACGTCTAACTTGTTTTTGCAGGGCATGTTGTGATGTGATATGGTCAAGGCATGATGCTGAATTTTATTGTATGAGATGATCATGTTTTGTAACCGAGTTATCGGCAACTGGCAGGAGCCATATGGTTGTCGCTTTATTGTATGCAATGCAATCGCGATGTAATGCTTTACTTTATTACTAAACGGTAGTGATAGTCGTGGAAGCATAAGATTGGCGAGACGACAATGATGCTACGATGGAGATCAAGGTGTCACGCCGGTGACGATGGTGATCATGACGGTGCTTCGGAGATGGAGATCACAAGCACAAGACGATGATGGCCATATCATATCACTTATATTGATTGCATGTGATGTTTATCTTTTTATGCATCTTATCTTGCTTTGATTGATGGTAGCATTATAAGATGATCTCTCACTAAATTATCAAGAAGTGTTCTCCCTGAGTATGCACCGTTGCCAAAGTTCATCGTGCCCAGACACCACGTGATGATCGGGTGTGATAAGCTCTACGTCCATCTACAACGGGTGCAAGCCAGTTTTGCACAGGCAGAATACTCAGATTAAACTTGACGAGCCTAGCATATGCAGATATGGCCTCGGAACACGGAGACCGAAAGGTCAAGCGTGAATCATATAGTAGATATGATCAACATAACGATGTTCACCATTGAAAACTACTCCATCTCACGTGATGATCGGATATGGTTTAGTTGATTTGGATCACGTGATCACTTAGAATATTAGAGGGATGTATATCTAAGTGGGAGTTCTTTAGTAATATGATTAATTGAACTTAAATTTATCATGAACTTAGTACCTGATAGTATCTTGCTTGTTTATGTTTGATTGTAGATAGATGGCCCGTGATGTTGTTCCGTTGAATTTTAATGCGTTCCTTGAGAAAGCAAAGTTGAAAGATGATGGTAGCAATTACACGGACTGGGTCCGTAACTTGAGGATTATCCTCATTGTTGCACAGAAGAATTACGTCCTGGAAGCACCGCTGGGTGCCAGGTTTGCTGCTGGAGCAACACCAGATGTTATGAACATCTGGCAGAGCAAAGCTGATGACTACTCGATAGTTCAGTGTGCCATGCTTTACGGCTTAGAATTGGGACTTCAACGACGTTTTGAACGTCATGGAGCATATGAGATGTTCCAGGAGTTGAAGTTAATATTTCAAGCAAATGCCCGGATTGAGAGATATGAAGTCTCCAATAAGTTCTATAGCTGCAAGATGGAGGAGAACAGTTCTGTCAGTGAGCATATACTCAAAATGTCTGGGTATAATAATCACTTGATTCAATTGGGAGTTAATCTTCCGAATGATTGTGTCATTGACATAATTCTCCAATCACTGTCACTAAGCTACAAGAGCTTCGTGATGAACTATAATATGCAAGGGATGAACAAGACTATTCCCGAGCTCTTCGCAATGCTGAAAGCTGCGGAGGTAGAAATCAAGAAGGAGCATCAAGTGTTGATGGTTAACAAGACCACTAGTTTCAAGAAAAAGGGCAAAGGGAAGAAGAAGGGGAACTTCAAGAAGAACAGCAAGCAAGTTGCTGCTCAGGAGAAGAAACCCAAGTGTGGACCTAAGCCTGAAACTGAGTGCTTCTACTGCAAGCAGACTGGTCACTGGAAGCGGAACTGCCCCAAGTATTTGGCGGATAAGAAGGATGGCAAGGTGAACAAAGGTATATGTGATATACATGTTATTGATGTGTACCTTACTAGAGCTCGCAGTAGCACCTGGGTATTTAATACTGGTTTTGTTGCTAATATTTGCAACTCGAAATAGGGACTACGGATTAAGCGAACACTGGCGAAGGACGAGGTGACGATGCGCGTGGGAAACAGTTCCAAAGTCGATGTGATCGCGGTCGGCACGCTACCTCTACATCTACCTTCGGGATTAGTATTAGACCTAAATAATTGTTATTTGGTGCCAGCGTTGAGCATGAACATTATATCTGGATCTTGTTTAATGCGAGACGGTTATTCATTTAAATCAGAGAATAATGGTTGTTCTATTTATATAAGTAATATCTTTTATGGTCATGCATCCTTGAAGAGTGGTCTATTCTTATTGAATCTCGATAGTAGTAATACACATATTCATAATGTTGAAGCCAAAAGATGCAGAGTTGATAATGAAAGTGCAACTTATTTGTGGCACTGTCGTTTAGGTCATATCGGTGTAAAGCGCATGAAGAAACTCCATACTGATGGACTTTTGGAACCACTTGATTATGAATCACTTGGTACTTGCGAACCGTGCCTCATGGGCAAGATGACTAAAACACCGTTCTCCGGTACTATGGAGAGAGCAACAGATTTGTTGGAAATCATACATACCGATGTATGTGGTCCGATGAATATTGAGGCTCGTGGCGGATATCGTTATTTTCTCACCTTCACAGATGATTTAAGCAGATATGGGTATATCTACTTAATGAAACATAAGTCTAAAACATTTGAAAAGTTCAAAGAATTTTAGAGTGAAGTTGAAAATCATCGTAACAAGAAAATAAAGTTTCTACGATCTGATCGTGGAGGAGAATATTTGAGTTACGAGTTTGGTGTACATTTGAAAACCTGCGGAATAGTTTCGCAACTCACGCCACCCGGAACACCACAGCGTAATGGTGTGTCCGAACGTCGTAATCGTACTTTACTAGATATGGTGCGATCTATGATGTCTCTTACAGATTTACCGCTATCATTTTGGGGTTATGCTTTAGAGACGGCCGCATTCACGTTAAATAGGGCACCATCAAAATCCGTTGAGACGACACCTTATGAAACATGGTTTGGCAAGAAACCAAAGTTGTCGTTTCTTAAAGTTTGGGGCTGCGATGCTTATGTGAAAAAGCTTCAACCTGATAAGCTCGAACCCAAATCGGAGAAATGTGTCTTCATAGGATACCCAAAGAAGACTGTTGGGTACACCTTCTATCAAAGATCCGAAGGTAAGACATTCGTTGCTAAGAATGGATCCTTTCTAGAGAAGGAGTTTCTCTCGAAAGAAGTGAGTGGGAGGAAAGTAGAACTTGACGAGGTAACTGTACCTGCTCCCTTACTGGAAAATAGTACATCACAGAAAACTGTTTCAGTGACACCTACACCAGTTAGTGAGGAAGCTAATGATAATGATCATGAAACTTCAGATCAAGATACTACTGAACCTCATAGATCAACCAGAGTAAGATCTGCACCAGAGTGGTACGGTAATCCTATTCTGGAAGTCATGCTACTAGATCATGATGAACCTACGAACTATGAAGAAGCGATGGTGAGCCCAGATTCCGCAAAGTGGCTTGAAGCCATGAAATCTGAGATGGGATCCATGTATGAGAACAAAGTATGGACTTTGGTTGACTTGCCCGATGATCGGCAAGCAATTGAGAATAAATGGATCTTCAAGAAGAAGACTAACGCTGATGGTAATGTTACTGTCTACAAAGCTCGACTGGTCGCGAAAGGTTTTCGACAAGTTCAAGGGGTTGACTACGATGAGACTTTCTCACCTGTAGCGATGCTTAAGTCTGTCCGAATCATGTTAGCGATTGCCGCATTTTATGATTATGAAATTTGGCAGATGGATGTCAAAACTGCATTCCTGAATGGATTTCTGGAAGAAGAGTTGTATATGATGCAACCGGAAGGTTTTGTCGATCCAAAGGGAGCTAACAAAGTGTGCAAGCTCCAGCGATCCATTTATGGACTGGTGCAAGCCTCTCGGAGTTGGAATAAACGCTTTGATAGTGTGATCAAAGCATTTGGTTTTATACAGACTTTCGGAGAAGCCTGTATTTACAAGAAAGTGAGTGGGAGCTCTGTAGCATTTCTGATATTATATGTGGATGACATATTACTAATTGGAAATGATATAGAATTTCTGGATAGCATAAAGGGATACTTGAATAAGAGTTTTTCAATGAAAGACCTCGGTGAAGCTGCTTACATATTAGGCATTAAGATCTATAGAGATAGATCAAGACGCTTAATTGGACTTTCACAAAGCACATACCTTGACAAAGTTTTGAAGAAGTTCAAAATGGATCAAGCAAAGAAAGGGTTCTTGCCTGTGTTACAAGGTGTGAAGTTGAGTAAGACTCAATGCCCGACCACTGCAGAAGATAGAGAGAAAATGAAAGATGTTCCCTATGCTTCAGCCATAGGCTCTATCATGTATGCAATGCTGTGTACCAGACCTGGTGTGTGCCTTGCTATAAGTTTAGCAGGGAGGTACCAAAGTAATCCAGGAGTGGATCACTGGACAGCGGTCAAGAACATCCTGAAATACCTGAAAAGGACTAAGGATATGTTTCTCATATATGGAGGTGACAAAGAACTCACCGTAAAAGGTTACGTTGATGCAAGCTTTGACACTGATCCGGACGATTCTAAATCGCAAACCGGATACGTGTTTACATTGAACGGTGGAGCTGTCAGTTGGTGCAGTTCTAAACAAAGCGTCGTAGCAGGATCTACATGTGAAGCGGAGTACATAGCTGCTTCGGAAGCATCGAACGAAGGAGTCTGGATGAAGGAGTTCATATCCGATCTAGGTGTCATACCTAGTGCACCGGGTCCAATGAAAATCTTTTGTGACAATACTGGTGCAATTGCCTTGGCAAAGGAATCCATATTTCACAAGAGAACCAAGCACATCAAGAGACGCTTCAATTCCATCTGGGATCTAGTCCAGGTGGGAGACATAGAGATTTGCAAGATACATACGGATTTGAATGTTACAGACCCGTTGACTAAGCCTCTTCCACGAGCAAAACATGATCAGCACCAAGGCTCCATGGGTGTTAGAATCATTACAGTGTAATCTAGATTATTGACTCTAGTGCAAGTGGGAGACTGAAGGAAATATGCCCTAGAGGCAATAATAAAGTTATTATTTATTTCCTTATATCATGATAAATGTTTATTATTCATGCTAGAATTGTATTAACCGGAAACATAATACATGTGTGAATACATAGACAAACTTAGTGTCACTAGTATGCCTCTACTTTACTAGCTCGTTAATCAAAGATGGTTATGTTTCCTAACCATGAACAAAGTGTTGTTATTTGATTAACGAGGTCACATCATTAGTTGAATGAACTGATTGACATGACCCATTCCATTAGCTTAGCACCCGATCGTTTAGTATGTTGCTATTGCTTTCTTCATGACTTATACATGTTCCTATAACTATGAGATTATGCAACTCCCGTTTGCCGGAGGAACACTTTGGGTACTACCAAACGTCACAACGTAACTGGGTGATTATAAAGGAGTACTACAGGTGTCTCCAAAGGTACATGTTGGGTTGGCGTATTTCGAGATTAGGATTTGTCACTCCGATTGTCGGAGAGGTATCTCTGGGCCCTCTCGGTAATGCACATCACATAAGCCTTGCAAGCATTACAACTAATATGTTAGTTGTGAGATGATGTATTACGGAACGAGTAAAGAGACTTGCCGGTAACGAGATTGAACTAGGTATGGGATACCGACGATCGAATCTCGGGCAAGTAACATACCGATGACAAAGGGAACAACGTATGTTGTTATGCGGTCTGACCGATAAAGATCTTCGTAGAATATGTATGAGCCAATATGGTTACTTACCGGAGACGTGTCTCGGTCATGTCTACATTGTTCTCGAACCCGTAGGGTCCGCACGCTTAAGGTTACGATGACAGTTATATTAGGAGTTTATGCATTTTGATGTATCGAAGGTTGTTCGGAGTCCCGTATGTGATCACGGACATGACGAGGAGTCTCGAAATGGTCGAGACGTAAAGATTGATATATTGAAAGCCTATGTTTGGATATCGGAAGTGTTCCGGGTGAATTCGGGATTTTACCGGAGTACCGGGAAGGTTACCGGAACCCCCCGGGAGCTAAATGGGCCATGATGGGCTTTAGTGGAAAAGAGAAGAGGCAGCCCTACATGGGCTGCGCGCCTCCCCCTTCCCCTAGTCCTATTAGGACTAGGAGAGGTGGCCGGCCCCATCTCTCTCTTTTCCCCCTCCGCGAACCCTATTCCAACTAGGATTGGGGGGGGGGGG
>NC_041392.1:53055214-53071670 GCF_002162155.2 Triticum dicoccoides | reverse complement strand
GGGGGGGGGGGGAATCCTACTCCCAGAGGGAGTAGGACTCTCCTGGCGCGCCAAGCTTGGCCGGCCAGCCTCCCCCCTCTAGTCCTTTATATACTGAGGCAGAGGCACCCCAAAAACACACAAGTTGATCCACGTGATCTATTCCTTAGCCGTGTGCGGCGCCCCCAGCCACCATAGTCCTCGATAATACTGTAGCGGAGTTTAGGCGAAGCCCTGCTGCTGTAGTACATCAAGACCGTCACCACGCCGTCGTGCTGACGGAACTCTTCCCCGACACTTTGCTGGATCGGAGTCCGGGGATCGTCATCGAGCTGAACGTGTGCTCGAACTCGGAGGTGCCGTAGTTTCGGTGCTTGATCGGTTGGATCGTGAAGACGTACGACTACTTCCTCTACGTTGTGTCAACGCTTCCGCAGTCGGTCTGCGTGGGTACGTAGACAACACTCTCCCCTCTCGTTGCTATGCATCACCATGATCTTGCGTGTGCGTAGGAAATTTTTTGAAATTACTACGAAACCCAACACCATTTACATGGGATAATAAACGAGATAGTCAAGATAATATTCAGGTTCGGCTCGATTGGGCTACATGCAATGACAGTTTCTTATCCATACACCCGGAGACGACAGTTGAGCATATATTGACGGAGGAGTCGGATCATCAAGCTCTCCTAGTTAACGCGGTGGAGACGGCTCCACTGCTTGGCAGGAGGCCGGATAGACCTGTTCGTTACGAGGAGGCATGGACTCGCCACGAGAACTATGATGAGATGGTAGTAGAAGCATGGGAAGTTGCAGGTACTGGAGAACAAGGCCTCGGTGCAGTTTGGAACAGATTGGCTAACATGACGGGGTCCATGCAACGCTGGGCTAGGGAGGTATTTGGTTTAATTCAGAGACAGATAAAAAAGCTTAAAGTGCAGCTACTTGATGCAAAAAACAGAGCCCTCTTGAACGGATCATCACTGGAGATCCGGGAGATGGAGGAGCAACTTAGGGAAATTTACGCCAGGGAAGAAATCCTGTATAGGCAGCGGTCTAGGGTAGACTGGCTTCAGGCGGGCGACCAAAACACGCGATACTTTCAGAATAGAGCGTCCCATAGAAAGAGGAAAAACACGGTGAAGGCCTTAAAACGTGAGGACGGCTCATTGTGTCGGGTTGATGAGGAGATGCGTAACATGGCTGCCAATTTCTATGAGAGTCTCTTCAAGTCGGATGGTTCTGACGGTGCTGATGCTGTGTTACAGAACATTGTTCAGCTAGTCACACCTGAGATGAATGGGTCACTGTTGGCGCCTATCTCGGACGAGCAAATTGAGAAAGCACTATTTCAGATGGGTCCTACGAAGGCGCTGGGGCCGGACGGGCTACCAGCCCTTTTCTATCAACGACACTGGTCGTTGGTTCGAGATGATGTATGTCAGGCGGTTAAGGATTTTCTGCATGGTGTTGGGGCGCCTGATGCTTTCAACGCAACAGTTATTGTGATGATACCCAAATGCAACTCGCCTGATCTGCTCTCACAGTTCAAGCCTATTAGCCTCTGCAACGTACTCTACAAGATTGCAACGAAAGTTCTAGCTAATAGACTGAAAGTGATTCTCCCCATTCTTATCTCTGAGGAGCAGAGCGCGTTCGTACCGGGACGTCTGATTACGAACAACGTCCTCGTGGCCTATGAGTGTGTCCATGCAATTCGGAAACGGAAGAGAAAGAAGCCGTTTTGTGCGGTGAAGCTAGACATGATGAAAACTTATGATAGAGTTGAATGGGCATTTCTTCAGCAGATGATGGAACACTTTGGTTTTGCACAGGGCTGGATTGATATGATCATGTGATGTGTGAGGTCGGCAACTTTCTGTGTCAAGCTCAATCGGGGTTTGTCAAGAGGTTTTTCGCCATCTCGTGGACTAAGGCAGGGTGACCCTTTATCCCCTTACCTATTCCTCTTTTGTGTTGAAGGCTTCTCGACACTACTCAAAAAAGCACAAGAAGAGGGCAGCATCAAAGGAGTGTCGTTTGGGAGCACTGGCCCCCAAGTTACACACCTCCTGTTTGCGGATGATAGTATTGTTTTCTTAGAAGGCTCGCATGATAATATGGTTATGTTGAAAAATATTCTGTTGAGATATAAGGAGGAGGCCTCGGGCCAACGTGTTCACTTACAAAAGTCCTCTATTTCCTTCGGGAGAGGTTTTCAGGAGGAGAACAAAGATGAACTCAAAGATGCATTGGGGGTCCATTTTGAGGCTCTGAGTGAGCGGTATTTAGGATTGCCAACACTGGTTGGGCAGTCCAAGGAAGGGACCTTCAAACATGTGACAGAGAGCTCGAAAGGCAAAGTAGGTGGTTGGAAGGGCCAAGGACTGTCAAAAGCAGCTAGGGAAGTGTTGATCAAGTCTGGACTACAAGCCGTACCTAATCACACCATGAGTTGTTTTCAGCTTACGAAGAAGATGTGTCGGAACCTGACCTCGACCTCTTCAAAATTCTGGTGGGCGACAACGAATGGCGAACGTAAGGTACACTAGATTTCTTGTCGGAAAATGTGTACATCGAAATGGGAGGGGGAATGGGTTTTAGAGACCCCGAGGCTTTCAATCAAGCACTACTTGCAAAGCAAGCGTGGAGGATTCTACAGGTCCCATCTTCGTTGTGTGCACTAGGGTGCTTAAGGCATGATATTTCAGTGATGACTCGATCCTAACAGCCACTGCAACCTCGTCTACCTCCTATACCTTTCGGAGCATATTACATGGAAGGGATCTGCTGAGGGAAGGTCTGATATGGCGCATTGGTGATGGGTCTTTAGTGAATATACACCAGGCAAATTGGATTCCGAGAGCAGGATGTATGCGCCCATTGGGGCAGTTTTTTGTACCAGGTATGACCAAGGTAGTTCACCTTCTCACTCCAGATGGAAGATGGGACATGAACAAATTGCATGAAATGTTCTCTGACGATGATGTGAGCGACATCAAGCAAATCGCCATTGGATGCCCAGGCACCGATGATTATCCGGCCTGGAACTATACAAAAAATGGTGACTTTACTGTGCGTCCTGCTTATCACCTTCAGATGTCTTTGAACAATGCAAGGTCCGGATGGCCGGAAACCTCGAGTTCTGTTTTGAATCATAGAGGATATTTGGCATTATGGGAAACATCTGCTCCAGCCAAAGCCAAGATTAATATGTGGAGAATGATTCGTAATGGTCTCGCGGTGGGGTCTAAGCTTCATCGACGGGGGATAAAACCCGGTGTTTTTTGTGTGGCGTGTGGGCAGGAGGAGACGGTGTTGCATCGCTTCTGGACGTGTCAACACTCTGCACGGTTCTGGCAGCTTCTGCATTCGGAAAAGGGAGTCTATGTGGCAATCCCACCGAGTCCGATCGACTCCCAAAGTGCGTTAGCGAGCTGGCTGCTCGGGTGGCTTGGAGAAGCAGTGGATGAGGAGAAGGCGGCCATGATCCAGGCAGCGTACGGGCTCTGGTTGGCACGCAACGAGGCAAGGGATGAACAGAAGATTGCTCCACCACATGAAATCATAGAAAAGGTAGCAGCCCATATAAAGGAACGGAAGGAGGCTCACAGTCGTGACCCGCGCCCGGCAATGCCGTAGATCAAGCAGAAGTGGCGACCGCCGGACATTGGGTGGCTGAAGTTGAACTCTGATGGGGCAGTCGCGAAGGTGAGGAAAACAGGAGGAGCTGGAGCAGCAATCAGAGACTATGATGGGGCTTTCCGGGCGGGGCTTTGTCATTTTTTCAGGGATGTGGCGGATCCTGAAGCGGTGGAGATATTGGCCTGCAAGCGAGCACTTGAGGTGGCGAGGGAAATCAACGCTGAGAAGGTACATGTCGAGGTTGACTCCCAGAATGTGGTCCGGATGTTGAATGATCACCAAAAGGAGTTGTCATCTGCTGGGCCGTGGATACAAGAAATCAAGTCCATGCTCGCTTTGTTTTCCAACTTTAAAGTTTCGTGGGTTCGTTGTTCTGCTAATATTGCCGCACATAAGTTAGCGAGAGTCGGTGTCAGTGATGAATTTTGTAAGATGTGGTTGGGGCTTACCCCGGATTGTGTTCTTGATGTAATTTTGGATGAAATTCCGAACACATACGATTAAATAAAGCGGCAATATTTATCCTAAAAAAAGTTGCGAGAGGCGGTGGATGGTACGTGCCCCTTGTTGGGCTATTTGCGTGCACGAGGCTGGCACGTGTTGCTTGCACGCTATTTGCTATTTGCGTGCATGTCGGCTTGCCAGGTGCGTATTATACTTCTGTTTTCTGTTGTGCTAAAGTCGCAGAGTGACACAACCAGACCCAACGAGCTCGTAAACCAATCTGTGGTTGAGATAATTAGGTGGACAGTGGTAATTCTCAACCCATCAGTAATTCTCAACCCATCAGAGTTCAAATCCTGGTGCTCGCATTATTTCTGAATTTATTTCAGGATTTCTGACGATGCGCTTTCAGTTGGAGGAGACGTTCCCGTCGCCTACTGTGACTTCGTAAATCTCAAGATGATATGCTAGCTCAGTCTCTCGGAGGTGCTCATAGGGATAGGGTGTGTGTATACGTTCATAGAATGAGTGTATACACATGTATATGAACGCTTGTGTCTGTAAAAAAAAAGACCCAACGGGCTCACACCTCAACGAGAGCACGAGTGGCTCAACCACGGCAGATCAATTACATGTTAGATTCAGAGGAGAACTCAGCTGCATATGTGAAAAAAACACCAAATAGAAAAATAGATTCCTAGTCCCGTCTAAGACTAAATCATGTGTTGCATGATGATTCTACTTAGTGATCATAGGGATTGTTAGCTCGAAAAGTTAGGTCCAGAGGATGAATACGGATCCCTTGAAAGTTAGCTTGGAAAACCTCCTCGAGTTCTTCCCAACTGTCAATTGAATTGGCAGCCCTGCTAAGCCAATGCCACGCCCGTCCTCTAAGCCTCAAAGGCAGATATTTAACGGCGTGAAGGGTCATCGCCTTGGGCCATATTAACGCGCATGAGGAAATCCTTAATCCACACTGCCGGATCCACGCACTAGTAAAAAAAGGCCCATTTATCTCGATTCATAAGGCCTATTTATCTTGGTGCAGAAATCGGGACTAAAGGATTGGTACTAAAGCCCAAAACCTTTAGTCCCGGTTCGCCCACGAACCGGGACAAATGGAGATCCATGTGGCCGCTGCGGCTTGCCCGGGCAGGGAGTCATTTGGTCCCGGTTGGTGCTACCAACCGGGACCAAAAACCATCCACGCGTCGGCAGTTCAGGGGCTGGATTTTTTTTGAAAGAAGGGGGTGGGGGTTTTGTAGGGCTAATAGAGCGAAGTGTCCTCTCTTATCTCTGTGCTTGGTTGACGCTACGTACTATACGTATAGAGAGGACTCGACACGCTAGCTAGTAAGCAAATGAAGGAAACCATTAAGTACACAAGATCGTCATGAACATATACAAAGAGAAGTGATCGACCTCTCTTTCTCCGAGAGATTGGTCGAACAACAAGTTTTCGTACATCTATCCGACTCTACTAGCTACATATATACAATATAAGATCTCTTACAACCCCTAGAATATGATGTCAAGTTCCACATGGTATTCTCTGTCTTTATCTATGACGTGGTCAAGAAAGAATCCCGCCAATTTCTCTTGAATTGCTTTTATGCGATCTTGTGGTAGGAGCTCATCCCGAAGCTGCCAAAAGCTAATTTGAAGAAGGGGGTCAATACATATAAATGAATGAAACTCAATACAAATAATGGTAATAAAATAAGATTGTGAATATTATTGCTTACGCACTTCATAATTTTAGAGTAGCCCCGCTTAGAGGTCGCCGCGTTGTAGATGTACTCGCAAATGTAGTATCCACAAAAATTATTCCCGCCTTCCTGCCACAACCACTTTACGAGAAATAGAGGTGAATCAAACTAATAAACAAGAATTATAAATGGTATTGATGAAACTAGCTAGAATCAATGGGAGATGCGTGGAACTAGCTAGTACTCCATCCGTCCGAAAATACTTGTCATCAAAATGGATAAGAAGGGATGTATCTATAACTAAAATACATCTAGATACATACCCTTTTATTCATTTTGGTGACAAGTATTTCCGGACAGAGGGAGTGGTACTTACTTCCGGGTGTGTAAATCGCAGCTTCCCCGGCAGTCCCAGAGCTTCTACGGTGAACACTTTCCAAACCCTGCGAGACAAAGAAAATAATTATTACTTGATATCAGCAAATGAACAAAGTTGCCGATATGGTGCGATAATGATCTATTGAACTTACTTCTCGAGCATTTGAGTCATGGCCGCATACTCCTTGAGATCTTTTCGTTTTGAGTCTAAGACGGTTACTAGTCCCTGCTCAAGCTTAATCTCTAGGAGAATAAAGTGGAAGCTGCGCACGCATGCATAACTCATAAATTACATTACTATAACCTAGAGTAATAGGGGAAACGAAATATGCAGAAGACAGTAACACTCGATTGAAGTTGTAAGGAAAGAGTATTTTATCTTTGTTTTGATTTTGAAGCAATAATTTTACCAAGTTGGCCTCGGCTTTTTTGGCATCATGTTTAACTGTCCATTCATCTATGAGATTTGTGTTAATGAACCCAATATCATAGATTTGTCTTTTCTTGCATTCGACGATTTTCAATCTGCATAATATAGTGAGGATAATTATATATACATGCAATGAAAGAGCTGAGCTTTATATAGAGACTTAATTACAGAAGTAGTACTTACAGACAATAGCAAGTGATGATTATTTTATCGAGGGCCTTTTGATTGAAAAACTAGAAGAACTCCTCAAATGAAACATACAACAGATCAATTCCAACGAGGTCGTGCTCCTCTTTAACTCTCAGCGTCAAAATATCCTTCCCAGACTTGCAGGTGTCCATGTACCACTTATGGAACATCATCGTTGTTAGAGGAGGATCACCAGGTTTGACGAGAGGCTTCCCGTACCAGTATTTGTGTTCGGCCACCTCCATTGTATCAAAATGTGCAGAGTCGGGAAGGTAATCACCAGGATTGGTACTGGGCAGCAGCCCCTGCAGATTTGCGACGATATCACTAGACACCTTCAGCAGGGGGGGGGCATGATTGGTTCGCCTGTTCGCCGAGCTGGGGATTTTTTCCCACTTGTTCATTCTTGTAACCTTTTGTCACTTGAAGTAGTTCCCGATCGGCGCGCTTCTTGTGCTGCCTTTTTAAGAGCCTAGAAATGGTTGTCATCTAGCGGAGGCGGTGCATGTCGCTTCAAGGCATCCAAAATGCGCTTCAATTTCACCGGATCTATCTGCTCCTCCGGAGGTGGATGTTTCTTAGCTCTTTGTGTTTCAAAGAAGTCCTTCACTTGGGCTTTACAGATCTCCATGTTTTCCTTCATGGTCCTCTCGTATGGTAACTTCTCTAGAGGCTTGAGAGATGGACCGATTCTGTATTGCCTCCCGCCTCTAGCTGTACTGCTAGACGCCGGAGCTGCCGAAGCGGCTGGGGTTGTCTTCCTTTGTTGCTTACGAGGCGGAGTGCTACGACGCGCCGAAGCAGCCGGAGCGGCGGCGACTGTATTCCGCTTTTGCTTACGAGGCGGAGGAGGAGGCCGATACCTCTTGAGCATGCATTGGTTTTCCCTTGAAGAGGAAATGTTGATGCAGCAAAGTAGCGTAAGTATTTCCCTCAGTTTTGAGAACCAAGGTATCAATTCAGTAGGAGACAACGCACAATTCACATAGTACCTGCACAAACAATTAAGAACCTTACAACCAACGCAATAAAGGGGTTATCAATCCCTTCATGGTCACTCGCAAAAGTGAGATCTAGTAAAGATAGTAAAGTAAATATTTTTGGTATTGTTGTTGTATAGGTTGGAAAGTAAAGATTGCAAAATAGTAAACGAGATGTGATGTAAATAAAAGAGATGCAATATATTGAGATAGAGAACCGGGGGCCATAGGTTTCACTACTGGCTTCTGTCATGATAGCATGTATTATGGTGGGTGAACAAATTACTGCCGAACAATTGATAGAAAAGCACATAGTTATGAAGATATCTAAGGCAATGATCATGAATATAGGCATCACTTCCATGTCAAGTAGATCGAAACAATTCTGCATAAACTACTATTACTCCACACCTCGACCGCTATCCAGCAGGCATCTAGAGTATTAAGTTCATAAGAACGGAGTTATGCATTAAGCAAGATGACATGATGTAGAGGGATAAACTCAAACAATATGATATAAACCCCATATTTTTATCCTCGATGGCAACAATACAATATGTGCCTTGCTGCCCCTACTGTCACTGGGAAAGGACATCGCAAGATTGAACCCAAAGCTAAGCACTTCTCCCATTGCAAGAAAGATAAATCTAGTAGGCCAAACTAAACCGATAATTCGAAGAGACTTGCAAAGATATGAAATCATGCATATAAGAATTCAGAGAAGAACCAAATAATATTCATAGATAATCTTGTTCATAAACCCACAATTCATCGGATCTCAGCAAACACACCGCGAAATAGTATTACATCGAATAGATCTCCAAGAACATCGAGGAGAACTTTGTATTGAGAATCAAAGAGAGAGAAGAAGCCATCTAGCTAATAACTATGGACTCGAAGGTCTGTGTAAACTACTCACGCTTCATCGAAGAGGCTATGGTGTTGATGTAGAAGCCCTCCGTGATCGATTCCCCCTCCGGCAGATTGCCGAAGAGGCCCCAAGATGGGATCTCACAGGTACAGAAGGTTGCGGCGGCGGAAAAGTGGTTTCGTGGCTCTCTGCGATCGATCTAGGGTTTAAGAGTATATATAGGCGAAGGAAGTACATCGGTGGAGCTACGAGGGGCCCACGATGGTTGGGGCGCACCTACCCCCTGGGCGCGCCCTCCAGCCTCGTGGCCGCCTCGTGGAGTTCCAGACTTCGACTCCAAGTCTTCTGGATTGCTTTCGGTCCAAGAAAGATCATCGCGAAGGTTTCATTCCGTTTGGACTCCATTTGGTATTTCTTTTCTGCGAAACTCTAAAATAGGCAAAAAAACAGAAACTGGCACTAGGCCTCCGGTTAATAGGTTAGTCCCAAAAATAATATAAAAAAGCATATTAAAGCACATTAAACATCCAAAACAGATAATATAATATCATGGGACAATAAAAAATTATAGATACGTTGGAGACGTATGAAGCATCCGCAAGCTTAATTCCTGCTCGTCCTCGAGTAGGTAAATGATAAAAATAGAATTTTTGACGTGGAATGCTACCTAACATAATTATCAATGTAATTTTCTTTATTGTGTCATGAGTGTTTAGATCCGAAAGATTCAAGACAAAATTTTAATATTGACATAAAAATAATAATACTTCAAGCATACTAACAAAGTAATCATGTCTTCTCAAGATAACATGGCCAAAGAAAGTTCATCCCTACAAAATCATATAGTTTGGCTATGCTCCATCTTCGTCACATAAAATATTCAGATCATGCACAACCCCGATGACAAGCCAAGCAATTGTTTCATACTTTAGTATTCTCAAACTTTTTCAACTTTCACGCAATACATGAGTGTGAGCCATGGACATAGCACTATAGGTGGAATAGAGTGGTGGTTGTGGAGAAGACAAAAATGAGGAAGATGGTCTCACATCAACTAGGTGTATTAATGGGCTATGGAGATTCCCATCAATATATATCAATGTGAGTGAGTAGGGATTTCCATGCAACAGATGCACTAGAGCTATAAATGTATGAAAGCTCAAAAAGAAACTAAGTGAGTGTGCATCCAAATTGCTTGCTCACTAAGACCTAGGGAATTTTGAGGAAGCCCATTATTGGAATATACAAGCCAAGTTCTATAACGAAAATTCCCACTAGTATATGAAAGTGACAAAATAAGAGACTCTCTATCATGAAGATCATGGTGCTACTTTGAAGCACAAGTGTGGAAAAAGGATAGTAGCATTGCCCCTTCTCTCTTTTTCTCTCATATTTTTTGTTTGGATTCTTTGGCCTCTTTTTTTATTTCCTTACATGGGACAATGCTCTATTAATGATGATCATCACACTTCTATTTATTTACAACCCAAGGATTACAACTCGATACTTAGAAGAAAAAAATATGACTCTAAATGAATGCCGCCGGCGGTGTACCGGGATGTGCATTGAATCAAGAGTGACATGTATGTAAAAATTATGAATGGTGGCTTTGTCACAAATACGATGCCAACTACATGATCATGCAAGGCAATATGATAATGATGGAGCATGTCATAGTAGACGGAACGGTGGAAAGTTGCATGGCAATATATCTCGGAATGGCTATGGAAATGCCATAATAGGTAGGTATGGTGGCTGTTTTGAGGAAGGTAAATGGTGGGTTTATGGTACCGGCGAAAGTTTCGCGGTACTAGAGAGGTTAGCAACGGTGGAAGGGTGAGAGTGCGTATAATCCATGGACTCAACATTAGTCATAAAGAACTCACATACTTATTGCAAACATCTATAAGTCATCAAAACCAAGCACTACGCGCATGCTCGTAAGGGGATAGATTGGTAGGAAAAGACCATCGCTCGTCCCCGACTGCCACTCATAAGGAAGACAATCAAAGAAACACCTCATGATTCAAATTTGTTACACAATGGTTACCATACGTGCATGCTACGGGACTTGCAAACCTCAACACAAGTATTTCTCAAATTCACAATTAATCTACTAGCATGACTCTAATATCACCATCCTCATGTCTCAAAACAATCATCAAGCATCAAACTTCTCATAGTATTCAACGCACCTTATATGAAACTTTTTATTATACCCATCTTGGATGCCCATCATATTAGGACTAGTTTTATAGCCAAAGCAAATTACTATGCTGTTCTAGAATCTCAAAATAATATAACTGAAGCATGAGAGATCGATAATTTCTATAAAATAAAACCACCACCATGCTCTAAAAAATATAAGTGAAGCACTAGAGCAAAATTATCTAGCTCAAAAGATATAAGTGAAGCACATAGAGTATTCTAATAAATTCCAATTCATGCGTGTCTCTACCAAAATGTGTGTACAGCAAGGATGATTGTGGCAAACTAAAAAGCAAAGACTCAAATCATACAAGACGCTCCAAGCAAAACACATATCATGTGGTGAATAAAAATATAGCCTCAAGTAAAGTTACCGATAGACGAAGACGAAAGAGGGGATGCCTTCCGGGGCATCCCCAAGCTTAGGCTTTTGGTTGTCCTTGAATTTTACCTTGGGGTGCCTTGGGCATCCCCAAGCTTAGGCTCTTGCCGCTCCTTATTCCAAAATCCATCAAATCTTTATCCAAAAACTTGAAAACTTCACAACACAGAACTTCAATAGAAAATCTCATGAGCTCCGTTAGTATAAGAAAATAAACCGCCACTTTAAGGTACTGTAGTGAACTCATTATTTATTTATATTGGTGTTAAAACTACTGTATTCCAACTTCTTTATGGTTCATACCCCCCGATACTACTCATAGATTCATCAAAATAAGCAAACAACACGCGAAAAACAGAATCTGTCAAAAACAGAACAGTCTGTAGCAATCTGGAGGTTTCGAATACTTCTGCACCTCCAAAAATTCTGAAAAATTAGGATGAGCAGGATAAAAAGTATATTGATCTATTGCAGTTGAAATTGGTATTTTATCGCTCTCCCGTAAAAAACAATAATTATTTTCGTGAGCGCATACTTTCTGTTTTTATCAGCAAGATCAAACAACAATCACCCAAGAAGATCCTAAAGGCTTTACTTGGCACAAACACTAATTATAACATAAAAAACACAATCATAACAGAATCTAGATGAATTATTTATTACTAAACAGGAGCAAAAAGCAAAGAACAAAAAGAAAATTGTGTTGCCTCCCAACAAGCGCTATCGTTTAACAGCTAGGCATTGAGATTTCAATGATGCTCACATGAAAGACAAGAATTGAAGCACAAAGAGAGCATCGTAAAACATATGACATAAAAGTTTAAGTCTAAGATGCTTCCTATGCATAGGGATTTCATAAGAAAACAAATTATCAAGACAAGCGAAAACCACCACATGCAAGGAAGAAGAAAGAAACAATAGCAATCTCAACCTAACGAGAGGTAATTTTGTAACATGAAAATTTCTACAACCATATTTTCTCTCTCATAATAATTACATGTAGGATCAATTTCAACAATATAACTATCACATAAAATTTTCTCTTCATGATCCACATGCATGCAAACTTGACACTCTTCCGAAATAGTGGGATTATCATAAAATAAAGTCATGACCTCTCCGAACCCACTTTTATCAAAAACTTCATAAGATTGAACATTATCCAAATATGTGGGATCTAAAGTTAACACTCTTCCAAAACCACTTTCAGTATTATTGCAAGCATTATTATCAATCTCATATTCATCATTGGGCTTAAATAAATTTTCAATATCATAAGAAGAATCACCCCAATCATGATCATTGCAACAAGTAGTAGACATAGCAAAATTAGCATCCCCAGGCTTAGGGTTTTGCATATTATTAGCACAATTGATATTAATAGAATTTATAGTAATATCATTGCAATCATGCTTTTTATTCAAAGATCTGTCGTAAATCACTTTATAAAGCACTTCATCACAATTTTCAGATTCACGGATTTCAAGCAAAACTCCATAAAGCTAATCTAGTGCACCCAACTCACTAGCAATAGGTTCATCATAATTGGATCCTTTAAAAAGGTTAGCAAGTGTATGGGGATCCATACACTCTTAGCAAGTGAAGATGCAAGCAAAAAGAAGGCACATGGTAACACAAGATCGAACGGAAGAGGGGCGAAGAAAAGGCAAATTTTGTGAAGTGGGGGAGAGGAAAACGAGAGGCGAATGAAAAATAATGTAATACAAGGGAGAAGAGTTTATGATGGGTACTTGGTATGTCTTGACTTGGCGTAGATCTCCCTGGCAACGGCGCCAGAAATCCTTCTTGCTACCTCTTGAGCATGAGTTGGTTTTCCCTTGAAGAGGAAAGGGTGATGCAGCAAAGTAGCGTAAGTATTTCGCTCAGTTTCGAGAACCAAGGTATCAATCCAGTAGGAGACAATGAAAAAGTCACCTAGTACCTGCACAAAAAATTAAGAATCTTGCAACCAACGTGATAAAGGGGTTGTCAATCCCTTCACGGTCACTCGCAAAAGTGAGATCTAATAAAGATAGTAAAGTAAATATTTTTGGTATTTTTGTTGTATAGATTGGAAAGTAAAGATTGCAAAATAGTAAACGAGATGCGATGAAAATAAAAGAGATGCAATATAATAAGATAGAGACCCGGGGGCCATAGGTCTCACTAGTGGCTTCTCTCAAGATATCATGTATTATGGTGGGTGAACAAATTACTGCCGAGCAATTGATAGAAAAGCGCATAGTTATGAAGATATCTAAGGCAATGATCATGAATATAGGCATCACGTCCGTGTCAAGTAGATCGAAGCGATTCTGCATCTACTACTATTACTCCACACATCGACCGATATCCAGCATGCATCTAGAGTATTAAGTTCATAAGAACAAAGTAATGCATTAAGCAAGATGACATGATGTAGAGGGATAAACTCAAACAATATGATATAAACACCATCTTATTATCCTCGATGGCAACAATACAATACTTGCCTTGCTGCCCCTACTGTCACTGGGAAAGGACACCGCAAGATTGAACCCAAAGCTAAGCACTTCTCCCATTGCAAGAAAGATCAATCTAGTAGGCCAAACTAAATCGATAATTTGAAGAGACTTGCAAAGATATCAAATCATGCATATAAGAATTCAGAGAAGAACCAAATAATATTCATAGATAATCTTGTTGATAAACCCACAATTCATCGAATCTCGGCAAACACACCGCAAAAGAGTATTACATCGAATAGATCTCCAAGAACATTGAGGAGAACTTTGTATTGAGAATCAAAGAGAGAGAAAAGTCATCTAGATAATAACTATGGACTCAAAGGTCTGTGGTAAACTACTCACACTTCATCGGAGAGGATATGGTTTTGATGTAGAAGACCACCGTGATTGATTCCCCCTACGACAGATCGCCGGAAGAGGCCCCAAGATGGGATCTCACGGTTACAGAAGGTTGCGGCGGTGGAAAAGTGGTTTTGTGGCTCTGTGCGATCGATGTAGGGTATAAGAGTATATATAGGTGAAGGAAGTACGTCGGTGGAGCTATGAGGGGCCCATGAGGTTGGTGGGCGCGCCCACCCCCCTGGGCGCGCCTGATACGTCTCCAACGTATCTATAATTTTTGATTGCTCCATGCTATATTATCTACTGTTTTGGACATTATTGGGCTTTATTATTCACTTTTATATTATTTTTGGGACTAACCTATTAAACGGAGGCCCAACCCACAATTGCTATTTTTTTGCCTGTTTTAGGGTTTCGAAGAAAAGGAATATCAAACGGAGTCCAAATGGAATGAAACCATCGGGAACGTGATTTTCTCAACGAATAAGACCAGAGAGACTTGGACCCTACGTCAAGAAAAGAAGCAGGAGACCACGAGGTAGGGGCGCGCGCCCACCCCCACCAGGCGCGCCCTCTGATACGTCTCTGTCGTATCTACTTTTCCAAACACGTTTGCCCTTGTTTTGGACTCTAACTTGTATGATTTGAATGGAACCAACCCGGACTGACGCTGTTTTCAGCAGAATTGCCATGGTGTTGTTTTATGTGCAGAAAACAAATATTCTCGGAATGACCTGAAACTCCACGGAACATCTTAGAAAAAATAATAAAAATCCTCGCCAAAGATGAAGACTAGGGGGCCCACACCCTGTCCATGAGGGTGGGGGGCACGCCCCCCTAGGGCGCGCCCCCCTACCTCGTGGGCCCCCTGGATGCCCTCCCACGCCAACTCCAACTCTATATATTTGCTTTCGGAGAGAAAAAATAAGAGAGAAGAAATCATCGCGTTTTACGATACAGAGCCACCTCCAAGCCCTAAAACCTCTCAGGAGGGCTGATCTGGAGTCCGTTCGGGGCTCCGGAGAGGGGGATTCGTCGCCGTCGCCATCATCAACCATCCTCCATCACCAAGTTCATGATGCTCAGCGCCGTGCGTTAGTAATTCCATCGTAGGCTTGCTGGACGGTGATGGGTTGGATGAGATTTATCATGTAATCGAGTCAGTTTTGTTAGGGTTTGATTCCTAGTATCCATTGTGTTCTGAGATTGATGTTGCTATGACTTTGCTATGCTTAATGCTTGTCACTAGGGCCCGAGTGCCATGTTTTCAGATCTGGACCTATTATGTTTTCATGAATATATGTGAGTTCTTGATCCTATCTTGCAAGTCTATATTCACCTACTATGTGTTATGATCCGGCAACCCCGAAGTCACAATAATCAGGACCACTCCTGGTGATGACCATAGTTTGAGGAGTTCATGTATTCACTATGTGCTAATGCTTTGTTCCGGTTCTCTATTAAAAGGAGGCCTTAATATCCCTTAGTTTCCAATAGGACCCCGCTGCCACGGGAGGGTAGGACAAAGATGTCATGCAAGTTCTTTTCCATAAGCACGTATGACTATCTACGAAATACATGCCTACATTACATTGATGAATTGGAGCTAGTTCTGTGTCACCCTATGTTATGACTATTACATGATGAACCGCATCCGGCATAATTATAAATCACTGATCCGGTGCCTATGAGTTTTCCATATACTGGTTTACGCTTATTTACTTTCCCGCTGCTACTGTTACAATCACTACAAAATACCAAAAACATTACTTTTGCTGTCTTTACTTTTGTTGCTGCTACCACCACTATCATATTACTGTGCTACTAAACACTTTGCTGCAGATACTAAGTTTCCAGGTGTGGTTGAATTGTCAACTCAGCTGCTAATACTTGAGAATATTCTTTGTCTCCCCTTGTGTTGAATCAATAATTTTGGGTTGAATACTCTACCCTTGAAAGCTGTTGCGATCCCCTATACTTGTGGGTTATCAAGACCAATTTCTGGCGCCGTTGCCGGGGAGGATATGTGACGCCCAGGCAATTAGGCTATAGTAATCCCACGCTAATGGTGCCACGTCACCACGGTTACTGCTGCTAGTCTATTGTTAGATCAAAACCGGTCCAAAATTCAAATTCAAAGTTTGGTAAATAATAAAGATTTTCAAACATTAAAATAAAAATGTTCGGGTTGTACTAAATATTACATAGATAAATATGGTATAGTAAACACATTTTTATAAAATGTCTAAGTAATTTAAAATGAGTTAAAACAGAAAAGAAAATAATTAAAAAAAAGAAAATACAAAAGAGAAACCCCCACCCGTTGGGCCAACCGGCCCAGCTGGCCACCAGGCCGGCCAGGCCGGCCCACCCCGCACCCCCATATGCCT
>NC_041392.1:53047365-53054721 GCF_002162155.2 Triticum dicoccoides | reverse complement strand
TCCCCGTGCTGCTCCCCTGCCATGGCCTTGCGCGAGCGCCCCCCCCGGAACCCCGTCCCGCGCTGTTCGCTGCCTCAGCCGGTGCCCCGCTGCTGCGGTGGCCCCGTGCTCCCCCGCCCCTCTCCGTCGATGCCCCGGCTCTGGCCGCTGCGGCCGGCGTCTTCCCTGGCCGGCACCCTACTGCGCTAGATCAGGGGCTCGTCCGCTAACGGGCGCCCCGTAGCCCCTTGCACCCGTGCGCCCATGCGCCCACACCCATTAAGGCCCCCTGTGGGCCAATGACAGTGGGGGCCCGCCCTGGAATGTTTTAGAAAAATAATAATAATAATAATAATAATAATAATATATTAAATATTAATTAATTGATTAATTAAGTAATCAATTAAGTTAATTAATCCTGATTAGATTAACCTAATCACAAATTAAATTAACTAATCTATAATTAACCTAAACAGAGAATGACAGGTGGGTCCCACTGGACCCACACGTCAGGTTGACCAGGTCAATGGTCAACGTTGACTGCTGACATCACTCTGATGTCATGCTGACATCATCATTTACTATTCTGGATAATGTTGGATTAAATAATTAATTGAATTCCAGAAATTAATAAAATCTTTAGAAAATCATATCTTTTAATCCGTAACCCGGATTACAATATTTTCAACATGAAAGTTGCTCTGAACGACGAGACGAATCCGGATACGCAGTCCGTTCGTCCGCCACACACCCCTAACCTATCGAACTCGCAACTTTCCCCCTCCGGCTCCTCTGCCCGAAAACACGAAACAACGGGGATATTTTCCCGTATGTTTCCCCCCTTAACCGGTACCACCTCATACCACGTTAGGGCACGCCTAGCATCGTTACTTGTCTTGTCATGCATCGATATGCATCTGTTTACATGGTATTGATTGTTTCTTCCCCCTCTTCTCTCCGGTAGACTACGAGACCGACGCTGCTGCTGCCCAGTTCGACTACGGAGTTGACGACCCCTCTCTCTCTTGCCAGAGCAGCCAGGCAAGCCCCCCCTTGATCACCAGATATCGCCTATTCTCCTCTATACTGCTTGCATTAGAGTAGTGTAGCATGTTACTGCTTTCTGTTAATCCTATTCTGATGCATAGCCTGTCATTGTTGCTACAGTCATTGATACCTTACCCGCAATCCTAAATACTTAGTATAGGATGCTAGTTTATCATCATTGGCCCTACATTCTTGTCAGTCTGCCTTGCTATACTATTGGGCCGTGATCACTCGGGAGGTGATCACAGGTATATACTATACATTCGTACATACTATACAGATGGTGACTAAAATCGGGTCAGCTCGAAGAGTACCTGCGAGTGATTCACGGATTGGGGGCTGAAAGGACCTTTGTCCCGACGGCCCTTTGTGTGGATCTTTGTGGCGGAGCGACAGGGCAGGTTGAGACCACCTAGGGGACAGGTGGGCCTGGCCTTGTTCGGCGCTCGCGGATACTTAACACGCTTAACGAGATCTTGGTATTTGATCTGAGTCTGGCCATTTGGTCTATACGCACTAACCATCTACGTGGGAGTAGTTATGGGTATCCCGGCGTCGTGGTATCAGCCGAAGCCTTCTTGACGTCAGCGACGGAGCGGTGCGCGCCGGATTGGACCGCATAACGTGACTTCCTTTGTAATGGAGGTTGCTAGGTCTGCTTCCGGCCGCCCTCGCAACGTGCAGGTGTGCAATGGGCGATGGGCCCAGACCCCTGCGCGCATAGGATTTAGACCGGCGGGCTGACCTCTCTGTTGTGCCTAGGTGGGGCTGCGACGTGTTGATCTTGCGAGGCCGGGCATGACCCAGGAAAGTGTGTCCGGCCAAATGGGATCGAGCGTGTTGGGTTATGTGGTGCACCCCTGCAGGGAAGTTAATCTATTCGAATAGCCGTGATCTTCGGTAACAGGACGACTTGGAGTTGTACCTTCACCTTATAACAACTAGAACCGGATACCTAATAAAACACACCCTTCCAAGTTCCACAGACATCCCGGTGATCGCTTTTCCACAGGGCGACGAGGGGAGGATCGCCGGGTAGGATTATGCTATGCGTTGCTACTGGTGATGCTACTTGGAGATACTACTTGGAGGACTACAATCTACTCTCTTCTACATGCTGCAAGTCGGAGGCTGCCAGAAGCGTAGTCTTAGATAGGACTAGCTATCCCCCTCTTATTCTGGCTTTCTGCAGTTCAGTCCACTGATATGGCCTCCTTACACATATACCCATGCATATGTAGTGTAGTTCCTTGCTTGCGAGTACTTTGGATGAGTACTCACGGTTGCTTTTCTCCCTCTTTCCCCCTTTCCCTTCTACCTGGTTGTCGCAACCAGATGCTGGAGTCCAGGAGCCAGACGCCACCTTCGACGACGACTCCTACTACACTGGAGGTGCCTACTACTACGTGCAGCCCGCTGATGACGACCAGGAGTAGTTTAGGAGGACCCCAGGCAGGAGGCCTGCGCCTCTTTCGATCTGTATCCCAGTTTGTGCTAGCCTTCTTAAGGCAAACTTGTTTAACTTATGTCTGTACTTAGATATTGTTGCTTCCGCTGACTCGTCTATGATCGAGCACTTGTATTCGAGCCCTCGAGGCCCCTGGCTTGTATTATGATGCTTGTATGACTTATTTATGTTTTAGAGTTGTGTTGTGATATCTTCCCGTGAGTCCCTGATCTTGATCGTACACATTTGCGTGCATGATTAGTGTACGATTGAATCGGGGGCGTCACAAGTTGGTATCAGAGCCGACTGCCTATAGGAATCCCCCTTCCACACTCCTTGGCCGAAGTCGAGTCTAGACATTGCAAACTGTTTTACTAACATGGCTGCGTGGCTTACGGGCCCACGTCGCCATTGGGTGGTATTAGGATCTTTTACTCCTTGACCTTTACTCTGGGACTCTAATCTCTCCTCTATTCGGGTTAAATGAATTTTACTAAATCTAACATTAGGATCTCGTTATCACTTTCACCCGAAGAGCCCCTTATTACTGATGATCGTCTGCTGCACCAGAAGACCCTGAAGATGCTCTCCGCTGTTAACTCGAGAACTTATGTTCATCGCGTTTGCAATTCCCCTTCCACCGTAAACCCTTATGGATAACTACTTGCAGTTGTTATTCTTACATTCATCCCCAGTTGGTCTTGTTATTACAAGATACCCCGTAACACTCGTCGTTGTTTGATAATCCTTTCAGCTTACTGCCTTGTTGTTCTTTGTCACCTGAATACCCCTACGGTTAATTCTCGCACTTATCGAGTATCCGCTCATCCCCCAGTTGTTCATGTGTTACACAAAAGTCTTCGAAATACCATTCGATATTTCGTAAATACTCAGCAACCTATTGCTCTGGAATTTCTTGTTTGCTTTCATCATGATTAATCCCATAAGTATAGTAATCATATTGGCATCCTTTGTCACCATCATTTTTGAGTCCGTTGATTCAATATGTTGTGAATGTTCACAATCATCATTCGAGTCCTAGGATTATCTTTCCGGCTCAGACGTCATTTTGATACTGAGCTGGTTCTCGACCAAACTATTTGTCGTCGATTGTGCCTCTGGTATATTCAAGTGATCCATCCTTGATCAGAACGTCTGCTTCTAATCCCTTGTTTTGGAAATCATAATTCCTTTGCATTTAAGCTTTGAATTATTCAGATGAATCCATAATCTGTTGCATTTGCATTCTTTCTTCCTCTGATTGGGTATCGATACTCACCTCAGCTCCACTGTGGATCGCCATATCCACTGTTGGATTATTATATCCGACAGTGTCCTTAATAATTAATCATCTTGTGAGTCCTTCTCCGATACATAATGCCTTTGTTAAATTGTATCCCTTCCTTTTGTCAACCACGCTCTACTTTTGAGCTGGTGATATTTACTCTTGAAGCTTATGGTATATGTTCGTAAGAAGCCCCGATGGGATTGAACCAACGCCTTCCCTCATCGGTGTGAACCCGAAAGATTTCACAAGTCATACTTATCTGGTATTGCACCCGGTAAAACTTTCAACAACTAATGCCATTATCGAAACGAGAAGTGAATGTAAGGTTATGCTTTGGAGAAGTGGGAGTCGACCTTGAACTTTGTGTTCATGCCCATGGACCCGAGGTGGAACTTATCATGGAAGCTTCTCATAGTAATAATAATCCCCTTGTTATAACTTCTTCTCTTATCTATGCTTGGTCTTTTGCGACCGTGGTTTCGACCATATTGTTCTTCTTTCCCATTTCTTGGACAAGTTTAAGTGCTTGCCTTCTACAAATGATTTCACTTGTCCAACCTCTATCCCGCTCTACCCTTGAGTATACCCTCTGGTACCGCGAGAACGTCAGGGAAATACATAACTTCTTATGGGTTCTTCATCAACTGTTATCTCTCACCGATTCCAATTTTCCTGGGTTCTGGGTTGTCATCAACCGAGAACACCGATAGGTGAATTGATTCCGCACTCCGATTCAATAAATCTAAGTAATTCTGGTTGCTTACGAGTTTAATAATCCTTCAATTCATTCCTAGCCCTATCGGCTATATCATTATCGTGCAAACTTCTAACTGTGCTACCTGGTCCTTCTTCCCGGAGCACAAAATTTTCGACAATGAGCTAAGCTTACGTCGATCTTCCTCGTCATATCAGTTCGCCTTGAACAACAAGCTGGATTTCAAGTTTGTGTCCTACCCATGGTTCTAATAACCTTTCGCTTCATCATTCGTTTGACTTGATGTCATTGTCGATCAATTACATCTTCGTGTAACCTCTTGACAAATGTGTCGTGATCATCATCAACCTTATGAGCTCTTCCAGGATATCAATCGGATTCATGATGAGAAATACCATCCTTGCCTCGATGATTTGTGTTATCATCAACCACTTTATTGCCTTCCCTCCAACACAAACTTGTTCGTGTTTTGTGTTATACCTTGAGTTCCTTGCTATCCAGCAGTTGATCTTCTTTACCTTGGAGCATTACCATGTCTTATGTCATCAATGTTGTGAGAATTTCACCACCTCTTAAGAATTCTTGATACAGGTGATACTTCTCACCATCACCATTCTTCTTGGTCCTCGTGTTGATTCCAACCGGGGTACCAACAAGTGAACGGTGCAGTTTGGATTGTGCCCTTCTGGCAACCCTATTGCTTTGATGTTAATGGTCAGCCGTTCATTCTTGGACTATTGATTATTGAATCACCATTCTGACGTTGGTCGTGCAACCCAACCATGTTTCGGGCGTACCTTTCAACCAATGTTTAATTGTGTATGTTTTCCTCGAGCATACTACATTATATCATTTGAATTGACAAGTGTCATCTTCTTGTTCACCTTATTGTGGAAATCCATCCGTTTGGAACTCTCGATGAATTGTCGCTGAGCCCATCAGCCACCTCCTCATCCCCTCCTTGGTTTAATGATGAACTATTGTTTCAGGAACCCGCTCCCATAGTTCATTTCTCAAGAATCTTGCAATGTCATTTCATCGATTTGTGTGACACCTTTTCTTCTTGGACATCCTAAGTCTGAGGTATCATGGCACCAATCAGTTCTGAATCTCGGCCAGATATGATGGTTGGAACATATTTCCAAGAGTTATAACAATGGTCTTTATGTGACCCGGTAAGGTGATGTCGTGCCTAGCACACCTGGCCGGAGGCCCTATTGTTATAGTTTCCGTTTAACAAGGTTATCTATTCTTCCATGAGGATGTGGTTAGACTTATTCTATAAGTTGTTCCTGATGAATACTTTGAGTATTAAAGTCTGATTTTTTTAAAAGACCATGTCAATGCTATCTTGAAGCACGTCCATGGTACTCCGATTTTCAACAAAAACATTTGAAGCCGAATGCTAAATGTTTCCTGCTCGATTATCCAAACACCGCTGTATGGGTATGGTCATCAAATTCCTCTCCCCTTACCTAAATGGTTATCCACTCTATATCCTGTCATGGATATCTTGCTCTGCTTGTCCTTGGGAAGGATATGCCCCCGAAATGTGTTTAAACACATTTTTCCTTTCCATTGTTCTGTTTAACCTGGTAATCACCTTTCCTTTCCTTTGGTTTGCTTAACCCTTCTTGTGATCTATATTATATAAGCAGTAGTAATCTTCTGCTTATGTAAAACACGTTAGAGTACAACCGTGCCAGTAAGACCCTGTTTCTACTGTTGATGACATTTCGGTAGCCACCGACGGACGGGAACTTTGCCTATTGGCCCGCCTCGTTCAACGAGCAGGAAAATGGTTCTCTTCGTCCCTCGCCCCTGGTATCGATGTTGTTGCCGACATAACTGACAGGCTACCCTCTGACACGCCTTACTATCATGACCGTGGAAGATGTCGGCCCCCTTCCTACTTTCAACCACATGGTGGGCCCATAACCCACAGTTCCACAGGATCGAAACCTGACTCTCCTGTACACCCCCTATTCCCAAAGTTATTCCTCCCGCGTGGACTCGTATGTAATTCATGAGCCACCTTCCGATGAGATCATCAATTCTGGCATCGGAAACAATAATTATTCCGTTGCTTGAAACCCCTTTCACCTTCTGACTAGGCATTGAACGATTTCCTGGCTGCCTGAAACTTCTTGTTGGACCTTCCAACTTTACTCTCGATGTGTTCTATTTGTTCAACTCGAGAGGTACTCATATGCTCATTCATGGGTTAATCCCAGGTTATTACCCTTATAACATTCTGTTGTTTCCAATCTACCCCGTGACCTATTCGTAAGTACGATGGAGTTTTCGAAGAAAGGATGCCGACTTCATCTTAATGACCTGAAGCAGAAAAATGAAGACATCAATGTATTGGATCGACCACTTCGAGAAGAGCAACTATGACCGAGAAGAATCGTTAGAATTTCGTAACCAGATCCCTTCCCCCCCTTATAACCGCTCCTAAATCTCGAGACGAGATTTCTTGTAGTGGAGGAGAATTGTGACGCCCGGGCAATTAGGCTACAGTAATCCCACGCTAATGGTGCCACGTCACCACGGTTACTACTGCTAGTCTATTGTTAGATCAAAACCGGTCCAAAATTCAAATTCAAAGTTTGGTAAATAATAAAGATTTTCAAACATTAAAATAAAAATGTTCGGGTTGTACTAAATATTACATAGATAAATATGGTATAGTAAACACATTTTTATAAAATGTCTAAGTAATTTAAAATGAGTTAAAACAGAAAAGAGAATACAAAAGAGAAACCCCCACCCGTTGGGCCAACCGGCCCAGCTGGCCACCAGGCCGGCCCACCCCGCACCCCCATATGCCTCCCCCCACTCCCCACTCGGTCCAGCCCGCATCCCCCACCGACACTT
>NC_041392.1:53047089-53047302 GCF_002162155.2 Triticum dicoccoides | reverse complement strand
CCGGCCCAGCTGGCCACCAAGCCGGCCAGGCCGGCCCACCCCGCACCCCCATATGCCTCCCCCCACTCCCCACTCGGTCCAGCCCGCATCCCCCACCGACACTTTCCCCCCCTCCCGAAAATATCTCTCCCCCTCTCCCCCGATTGGATCGGGATCGAGGGAGGAGACCACCGTCGCCGCCGAACGCCGCCTCCTCGTCCTCCTCCTCGCCGG
>NC_041392.1:53012191-53046552 GCF_002162155.2 Triticum dicoccoides | reverse complement strand
GCGCGACCGCACCCCCGGCCTCCTCTCCCTCCGGCGACGACGGCCCCTCCCCGCTTCCCCGTGCTGCTCCCCTGCCTCGGCCTCGCGCGAGCGCCCCCCGGAACCCCGTCCCGCGCCATTCGCCGCCTCAGCCGGTGCCCCGCTGCTGCGGTGGCCCCGTGCTCCCCCGCCCCTCTCCGTCGATGCCCCGGCTCTGGCCGCTGCGACCGGCGTCTTCCCTGGCCGGCACCCTGCTGCGCTGGGTCAGGGGCTCGTCCGCTAACGGGCGCCCCGTAGCCCCTTGCACCCGTGCGCCCATGCGCCCACACCCATTAAGGCCCCCTGTGGGCCAATGACAATGGGGGCCCGCCCTGGAACGTTCTAGAATAATAATAATAATAATAATAATAATAATATATTAAATATTAATTAATTAATTAATTAAGTAAGTAATTAAGTTAATTAATCCAGATTAGATTAACCTAATCACTAATTAAATTAACTAATCTGTAATTAACCTAAACAGAGAATGACAGGTGGGTCCCACTGGACCCACACGTCAGGTTGACCAGGTCAATGGTCAACGTTGACTGCTGACATCACTCTGATGTCATGCTGACGTCATCATTTACTATTCTGGATAATGTTGGATTAAATAATTAATTGAATTCCAGAAATTAATAAAATCTTTAGAAAATCATATCTTTTAATCCGTAACCCGGATTAGAATATTTTCAACATGAAAGTTGCTCTGAACGACGAGACGAATCTGGATACGCAGTCCGTTCGTCCGCCACACACCCCTAACCTATCGAACTCGCAACTTTCCCCCTCCGGCTCCTCTGCCCGAAAACACGAAACACCGGGGATATTTTCCCGGATGTTTCCCCCCTTAACCGGTACCACCTCATACCACGTTAGGGCACGCCTAGCATCGTTACTTGTCTTGTCATGCATCGATATGCATCTGTTTACATGGTATTCATTGTTTCTTCCCCCTCTTCTCTCCGATAGACTACGAGACCGACGCTGCTGCTGCCCAGTTCGACTACGGAGTTGACGACCCCTCTCTCTCTCTCTTGCCAGAGCAACCAGGCAAGCCCCCCCTTGATCACCAGATATCGCCTATTCTCCTCTATACTGCTTGCATTAGAGTAGTGTAGCATGTTACTGCTTTCCGTTAATCCTATTCTGATGCATAGCCTGTCATTGTTGCTACAGTCATTGATACCTTACCCGCAATCCTAAATACTTAGTATAGGATGCTAGTTTATCATCATTGGCCCTACATTCTTGTCAGTCTGCCTTGCTATACTGTTGGGCCGTGATCACTCGGGAGGTGATCACGGGTATATACTATACATTCAAACATACTATACAGATGGTGACTAAAGTCGGGTCAGCTCGAAGAGTACCCGCGAGTGATTCACGGATTGGGGGCTGAAAGGACCTTTGTCCCGACGACCCTCTGTGTGGATCTTTGTGGCGGAGCGACAGGGCAGGTTGAGACCACCTAGGGGACAGGTGGGCCTGGCCCTGTTCGGCGTTCGCGGATACTTAACACGCTTAACGAGATCTTGGTATTTGATCTGAGTCTGGCCATTTGGTCTATACGCACTAACCATCTATGTGGGAGTAGTTATGGGTATCCCGGCGTCGTGGTATCAGCCGAAGCCTTCTTGACGTCAGCGACAGAGCGGCGCGCGCCGGATTGGACCGCGTAACGTGACTTCCTTTGTAATGGAGGTTGCTAGGTCTGCTTCCGGCCGCCCTCGCAACGTGCAGGTGTGCAATGGGCGATGGGCCCAGACCCCTGCGCGCACAGGATTTAGACCGGTGGGCTGACCTCTCTGTTGTGCCTAGGTGGGGCTGCGACGTGTTGATCTTCCGAGGCCGGGCATGACCCAGGAAAGTGTGTCCGGCCAAATGGGATCGAGCGTGTTGGGTTATGTGGTGCACCCCTGCAGGGAAGTTAATCTATTCGAATAGCCGTGATCTTCGGTAACAGGACGACTTGGAGTTGTACCTTGACCTTATGACAACTAGAACCGGATACCTAATAAAACACACCCTTCCAAGTTCCACAGACATCCCGGTGATCGCTTTTCCACAGGGCGACGAGGGGAGGATCGCCGGGTAGGATTATGCTATGCGTTGCTACTGGTGATGCTACTTGGAGATACTACTTGGAGGACTACAATCTTCTCTCTTCTACATGCTGCAAGTCGGAGGCTGCCAGAAGCGTAGTCTTCGATAGGACTAGCTATCCCCCTCTTATTCTGGCTTTCTGCAGTTCAGTCCACTAATATGGCCTCCTTACACATATACCCATGCATATGTAGTGTAGTTCCTTGCTTGCGAGTACTTTGGATGAGTACTCACGGTTGCTTTTCTCCCTCTTTTCCCCCTTTCCCTTCTACCTGGTTGTCGCAACCAGATGCTGGAGTCCAGGAGCCAGACGCCACCTTCGACGACGACTCCTACTACACTGGAGGTGCCTACTACTACGTGCAGCCCGCTGATGACGACCAGGAGTAGTTTAGGAGGATCCCAGGCAGGAGGCCTGCGCCTCTTTCGATCTGTATCCCAGTTTGTGCTAGCCTTCTTAAGGAAAACTTGTTTAACTTATGTCTGTACTCAGATATTGTTGCTTCCGCTGACTCGTCTATGACCGAGCACTTGTATTCGAGCCCTCGAGGCCCCTGTCTTGTATTATGATGCTTGTATGACTTATTTATGTTTTAGAGTTGTGTTGTGATATCTTCCCATGAGTCCCTGATCTTGATCGTACACATTTGCGTGCATGATTAGTGTACGATTGAATCGGGGGCGTCACAGGATAGCTCTATTCTTTGAGTCACTTGGGATTTATATCTGCTTATCACTATGAAGAACTTGAGAGATCCAAAAACCAAGATTTATCCCTCAACTACGAGGGGAGGTAAGGACCTGCCATCTAGCTCTGCACTTGATTCACCTTCTGTTATGAGTAAGTTTGCAACACCTACACCTGCTTCTGCTATTTGTTCTGATATGTCGCATGTTATTGATGATGCCACTTCTGCTATGCATGATATTTATGATGAAACCGCTTCTATGCCTGATACTACTGTGCCCCTTGGTGAATTTCTTGATGAACAAATTGCTAGGGCTAGAGAAAAAGAAATTATTGAATCTGAATACGATGATGATAGTGATGATGAAAATGTGCCTGTTATCCCTAAGGGCTATCTTTTTGATATGGAATCTTCTGCCGCTATTTTAGCTTGCAAAGATAGGTATGAGCTTAAGAGGTTATAAGTTAAATGGAACAAAGAATCACTTAGAGATAAAATGAAACCCGACCCTGCTTTTTCTACTTCACCTATTTGGGTTCCTGATAAGGATTATGAATTCTCTGTTGGTCCTGATATAATTACTTTGGTGGAATCTGATCCGTTTTATGGCTATGAACCTGAAACTGTTGTGGCACATCTTACTAAGTTAAATGATATAGCTGCCTTGTTCACTAATGATGAGAGATAGCGTTACTTTTATATACTCAAAATATTTCCGTTCTCATTAAAGGGTGATGCTAAGATATGGTTTAATTCTCTTGATCCTGGTTGTGTGTGTAATCCCCAGGATATGATTTATTACTTCTCTGCTCATAAGAAACTAGCTGCTTTGAGGGAAATATAAAACTTCGTGCAAATTAAAGAAGAGAGTCTCCCACAAGCTTGGGGGAGGCTTCTCAAGTTACTTAATGCTTTGCCTGATCATCCTCTTAAGAAACCTGAAATACTTGATATCTTTTATAATGGACTAACCGATGCTTCCAGAGATTACCTGGATAGTTGTGCTGGTTCTCTTTTCAGGGAAAGAACACCGGAGAAGCTGAAATTCTATTGAATAATATGTTGACAAATGGAAATAATTGGGCACCTCCTGAGCCAGCTCCTGAGCCAACTCCTGCTCCAATTACTGATCCTATTCTTAAACCAACTCCGAAGAAGAGAGGTGGTCTATTCCTCAGTCCCGAAGATATGCAAGAGGCAAAGAAATATATGAAAGAAAAAGGTATTAAAGCTGAAGATGTTAAGAATTTACCTCCTATTGAAGAAATACATGGTCTTAATATACCGCCTGTTGAAGAAACATATGATCTCAATTCTTTATTTACTGAAGAACCTCCTGATCCCGATATCCCGACACGGGTAGTAAAGGTACATTTTCTCTTTAGATATGATAAAGCTGAAGTCCCTCCTACTAAAATTGCTAGTCAGTGCTTGGATGAGTTTGATAACTTTATGTTTAAGCAAGATGACTTCAATGCTTATTTTGGTAGACAATTAAAAGAAAATGCTTATATGATTAGACGCTTGGGTGATTATATGGCTAATATAAAGGTGAACTTAAAGTTGTTAGCAAACATGCTTCTATGGTTACCACTCAAGTAGAACAAGTACTTAAGGCTCAAAAAGAAGTGCTTGATGAAATGAATAGTAAGAAAAATGATCATGCTGTTAGAGTGGCTACTAGAACTGGTAGAATGACTCAGGAACCTTTGTATCCTGAAGGCCACCCTAAGAGAATCGAGTAAGATTCTCAAAGAAATAATATTGATGCTCCTAGTTCTTCTAAAAAGAAGAAGAAGAAAAATGATAGAACTATGCAAACTTCTAGTGAACCTATTGCTGAACCACCTGATAATCCAAATGATATCTCTATGTCTGATGCTGAAACACAATCTGGTAATGAACATGAACCTAATGAAAATATTAATGATGATGTTCATGATGATGCACAACCTAGTAATGATAATGATGTAGAAATTGAACCTGCTGTTGATCTTGATAACCCACAATCAAAGAATCAACGTTATGATAAAAGAGACTTTGTTGCTAGGAAACATGGTAAAGAAAGGGAACCTTGGGTTCAGAAACCCATGCCTTTTCCTCCGAAACCATCCAAGAAAAAGGATGATGAGGATTTTGAGCGCTTTTCTAAAATGAGGCCTATCTTTTTGCGTATGCGATTAACTGATGTGCTCAAAACAAATCCTTATGCTAAATATATGAAGGATATCATTACTAATAAAAGAAAGATACCGAAAGCTAAAATTTCCACCATGCTTGCTAATTATACTTTTAAGGGTGGAATACCAAAGAAACTTGGAGACCCCGGGGTACCTACTATACCTTGCTCCATTAAAAGAAATTATATTAAAACTGCTTTATGTGATCTTGGAGCCGGTGTTAGTGTTATGCCTCTCTCTTTATATCGTAGACTTGACTTGAATAAGCTGACACCTACCGAAATATCTTTGCAAATGGCTGATAAATCAACTGCAATACCTGTCGGTATCTGTGAGGATGTGCCTGTTGTGGTTGCAAACGTTACTATTTTAACGGACTTTGTTATTCTTGATATTCCCGAGGATGATAGTATGTCTATTATTCTTGGAAGACCTTTTCTTAATACTGCAGGGGCTGTTATTGATTGCAACAAAGGAAATGTCACTTTTCATGTTAATGATAATGAGCATACGGTACACTTCCCAAGGAAACAACCTCAAGTTCATAGTATTAACTCCATTGGAAAAATTCCATTGATTATAATTGGAGGTTTTGAATTTCCTCTTCCTACTGTCAAAAAGAAACATGATATACTTATTATAGGGGATGTGCATATCCCCGTTGAGGTAACTTAGTGTTATTTGAAATTTCTTCGGTTTCATGATTATCGGAATGAGTTTGTTAACAAGACTTGATCAACCTTGTTAGTGGATTCTTTTTATGAGCATGAGATGGATGAAACTAGAAGCACAAACTTCTGTACCCTCTCTATATTTTCCGTTAATTAGTAGAAATAAAGTAAAAGTAGTATTTTCTGTCTGTTTCCTGACTTATCCGTGCAATATAAAAATATCCCGAAAATAAAAGTCCTCAGAATGCCATGCCAATTTAATATGATTTTTTTGGGAATATTTGAGGATTTACTGTGCAAAGATTACCGCGGGAGGAGCTGCCACCTGGCCACGAGGGTGGTGGGCGCCCCCCCCCCTCTAGGGCGCGCCCCCTGCCTCATGGGCCCACGGTGGCCCTCCTCCACTTATCCCAGCACCCATCTTCTTCCTCTGTCTCACACAAACACGAAAAACCAACTCAAGCACGAGTTCCAGCCACTTTTGCTGTGATTTTCGATCTCCTTGCTCAAAGCACGTCTAGCAAAACTGCTTGGGGAGATTGTTCCTTGGTATGTGACTCCTCCATTGGTCCAATTAGTTTTTGTTCTAGTGCTTTATTCTTTGCAAATTTGTGCCGCATAGGTGACCATGTTCTTGAGCTTGCATGCCGAATTTATATGGTTCCAAGTAGTTCTAATGCTTGATATAGGCTCTAGGCACTTGTAGGAGTAGTTGCTATCAGTTTTATTGAAGTTGGTTCACTTTTGTTTGAAGTTACTAAAAATTTCAGATTATTTCATAAAAATAATGAGGAGACTTTTGAGGGGTTCATCGAGCCGAAGCTCAAAGGATAAACAAAATGAAGAAGCTTAGAGGCCCAAATATAATTTGCCTCGTACCACGGAGATCCGTCCGTGTGAATGGCCTTCTGATAATTTCTTGAGAGAGGCTGGGATTTATGAGGATTTCTATTCATTGATTAAGAATGCTGGCCTCACCGACTTCGTCCGCGACCAACGTCCACAGTATCTCTTACTCACAAATACTTTTGTGCAAAACTTCTACTTTTTCCCTAAAGAGTCACCTCCTTCAGTAGAGTTTCATTTATATGACGTTGTGAAGAAAATGCCATTGTCTGAATTTTGCGCAGTCTGCAACATACCTCCTGATGGTATCTTAGAGGAACCACCTCGTAAAGAGTTGGAACCATTTATTAACCTTATCTCTGTGGGAGAAACCAGGAAGGTTTCTGATGCAAGAATCACTAGCATACATTTCCTGTGTTACACTATTTTGCTTTATTTGCTAGTCGATGCTTGATTGGTCGTGGGAACTGTGGGAACCTTAGTGTTCCTGATATTATTATTCTGTTCCATGGTTTATACCGTGACAACACTGTCAGTATGGGCGGAATTATTGCTAGGCGGTTGAGTCTGAACTGTACTAAAGGCCCCATCTTTGGAGGCATTTATGCTTCTCGCCTTGCTGCACACTTTAACATAACTATTAGGCATTATGAGAAAGAAGAAAAATTGTTGCCTAATGCTTATCTAGACTATAAGAGCATGATAGCTCATGATTTTCTTGTTAAGGACATGAATGGAGATCTCAAATATAAGTTATACTTTGATAAACATTATCCTGAAACTATTACGTTGCTTGCTCCTTCTTTGTTTAATTTTGAAGGACCCTACCTTGTTACGTGGGCTGCCGTCCAAGCTTACAAGAATCCTGCACCAGCTCGGGAACAGGAACCACAAGATGAGCCTCCACGACAATCTATTTATTCTTGGGATCCAGAGATGACTGTCAACCAGTGGCAGTCAGAGTCTTCTTCTTCATCACAGTATGATCCCAACTATTCTTCGTCGCAGTACGACCCCAGCTACACTTACGGGTATCCGCCAGGCTATCCCTAGCAATAGACCAACTTAGGCCAAAAGCCTAAGCTTGGGGGAGTACGCATTTCTCACCGACATTACATTCATGCTCACACACACTCATTGCTAGATGTCGGTGCTCATACTCTTTCACTGTAATATCCATGCTAGTTTATTTTCTTTTTCCTGCTTTCTTCTTGTGTGTTTGGTAAACCTTAAGAAAAACAAAAAAAATAGTAGTAGTTTATTTTTCTGATGTAGTAGTAATAATTGAAAAGAAAACCCAAAAATATTTCCCGTTCTTCTTTTGCTTGTTGGGAGCTTTCCCGTCTAAATAGTTTTATTTCTTTTCTTTTCTTTGGGGGTCAGTAGGGGAAGACCATAATTAAATTGTTGAAGTGGCTCTTACATGCATTATTGTTGATTTATCCAAGAGCCCATATTGCCTTGTCTTTTCTTGTTTATTGAATTCTCGCAGATTCCAGCTTAGTCTAATGCACGTACACTCTTATTATTATTCACACCGTTCGGTCGTGTAAGCGAAAGGCAATTATGATGATATATGATGGACTGACCGAGATGAGAAAAGCTGGTATGAACTCGACCTCTTTTGTTTTTGTAAATATGATGAGTCCCTCGTTCTTGATTCAGCTTATTATGAATAAACATGTTTGCAATGACAATTAGAGATCGTAGTTGCTTGTGCCATGCTAGATTAGCTATGAGTTATAATGATTTACCTTGTGTGCCAACATGCTATTGCGATGATTATGATGTGGTATGATGGGGTGGTATCCTCCTTTGAATGATTTATGTGACTTGACTTGGCACATGTTCACGCATGTAGTTGAAACAAAATCAACATAGCCTTCACGATATTTATGTTCATGGTGGATTATATCCTACTCATGCTTGCATGCAATGTTTATTAATTTTAATGCATGTACATGGCTATTGTCGCTCTCTAGTTGGTCGCTTCCCAGTCTTTTGCTAGCCTTCACTTGTACTAAGCGGGAATACTGCTTGTGCATCCAATCCCTTAAACCCCAAAGTTATTCCAGATGAGTCCACTATACCTTCCTATATGCGATATCTACCTGCCGTTCCAAGTAAATTTGTATGTGCCAAACTCTAAACCTTCAAATAAACATTCTGTTTTGTATGCTCGAATAGCTCATGTATCAACCAAGGCTGTCCTTATCTTCCGTGTTAGGCGTGTTATTCTCAAGAGGAGTGGACTCCGCTCCTCACTCACGAGAAAATGGCTGGTCACCGGGATGCCCAGTCCCATGCTTTATGCAAACTAAATCAAAATTAATTGCAAACAAAACTCCCCCTGGGACCTGATGTATGTTGGAGGCACTCGTTGTTTCGAGCAAGCCATGGATTGATGCTTGTTGGTGGAGGGGGAGTATAAACTTTACCATTCTGTTTGGGAACCGCCTATAATGTGTTTAACATGGAAGATATCGCCATCTCTTAGTTGTTACGTTGACAATGAAAGTATATCGCTCAAAATACAATTTATCTCTATTTCAAAGCCGAGCTCTGGCACCTCTACAAATCCCTGCTTCCCTCTGCGAAGGGCCTATCCATTTACTTTTATGTTGAGTCATCACCCTCTTATTAAAAAGCACTAGCTGGAGAGCACAACTGTCATTTGCATTCATCACTATTAATCTATGTTGGGTGTGACTATGATTGGATCTCTTTTACCATGAATTACAATGTCTAGTCAATCCTTGATCTTTAAAGGTGCTCTGCATTTATGTTTTGCGGTCTCAAAAAGGGCTAGCGAGATACCATCTTGTTATATCATATTATGATTGTTTTGAGAAAGTGTTGTCATCCGAGATTTATTATTATGGCTTGCTAGTTGATCATGTTATTGATATGAGTAATTATGAGACCTGAGAATTATTGCAAATGTGGTTAGTTATGATCTATGCTGAAAACTTGAATGCTGGCTTGACATAGTTACAACAACAAGAGCAAACAGAGTTTGTAAAAGTTTTTCTTTCTTTCTTTCAGTTTGCCAACTGAATTGCTTGAGGACAAGCAATGGTTTAAGCTTGGGGGAGTTGATACGTCTCCGTCGTATCTACTTTTCCAAACACTTTTGCCCTTGTTTTGGACTCTAACTTGTATGATTTGAATGGAACTAACCCGGACTGACGCTGTTTTCAGCAGAATTGCCATGGTGTTGTTTTATGTGCAGAAAACAAATATTCTCGGAATGACCTGAAACTCCACGGAACATCTTAGAAAAAATAATAAAAAATCATCGCCAAAGATGAAGACCAGGGGGCCCACACCCTGTCCACGAGGGTGGGGGGCACCCCCCTAGGGCGCGCCCCTCCTAGGGCGCGCCCCTACCTCGTGGGCCCCCTGGATGCCCTCCGACGCCAACTCCAACTCTATATATTTGCTTTCGGAGAGAAAAGAATAAGAGAGTAGAAATAATCGCGTTTTACGATACGGAGCCGTCGCCAAGCCCTAAAACCTCTCGGGAGGGCTGATCTGGAGTCCGTTCGGGGCTCCGGAGAGGGGGATTCGTTGCCGTCGCCATCATCAACCATCCTCCATCACCAATTTGATGATGCTCACCGCCGTGCATGAGTAATTCCATCGTAGGCTTGCTGGACGGTGATGGGTTGGATGAGATTTATCATGTAATCGAGTTAGTTTTGTTAGGCTTTGATCCATAGTATCCATTATGTTCTGAGATTGATGTTGCTATGACTTTGCTATGCTTAATGCTTGTCACTAGGGCCCGAGTGTCATGATTTCAGATCTGAACCTATTATGTTTTCATGAATATATGTGAGTTCTTGATCCTATCTTGCAAGTCTATAGTCGCCTACTATGTGTTATGATCCGGCAACCCTGAAGTGACAATAATCGGGACCACTCCCGGTGATGACCATAGTTTGAGGAGTTCATGTATTCACTATGTGCTGATGCTTTGTTCCGGTTCTCTATTAAAAGGAGGCCTTAATATCCCTTAGTTTCCAATAGGACCCCGCTGCCACGGGAGGGTAGGACAAAAGATGTCATGCAAGTTATTTTCCATAAGCACGTATGACTATATACGGAATACATGCCTACATTACATTGATGAATTGGAGCTAGTTCTGTGTCACCCTATGTTATGACTGTTACATGATGAACCGCATCCGATATAATTATCCATCACTGATCTAGTGCCTACGAGTTTTCCATATACTGGTTTATGCTTATTTACTTTCCCGCTGCTACTGTTACAATCACTACAATATACCAAAAACATTACTTTTGCTGTCTTTACTTTTGTTGCTGCTACCACCACTATCATATTACTGTGCTACTAAACACTTTGTTGCAGATACTAAGTTTCCAGGTGTGGTTGAATTGACAACTCAGCTGCTAATACTTGAGAATATTCTTTGGCTCACCTTGTGTCGAATAAATAAATTTGGGTTGAATACTCTACCCTCGAAAGCTGTTGCGATCCCCTATACTTGTGGGTTATCACCCTCCACCCTCGTGGGCCCCCTGTTGCTCCACCGACGTACTGATACGTCTCCAACGTATCTATAATTTTTGATTGCTCGATGCTATATTATCTACTGTTTTGAATGTTTATGGACTTTATTATACACTTTCATATCATTTTTGGGACTAACCTATTAACCCAGAGCCCAGTGCCAGTTTCTGCTTTTACCCTATTTTATGGTTTAGAAGTAAAGGAAAATCAAAAGGAGTCCAATTGACCTGAAACTTCACGGAACTCTTTTTTGGAAGGAAAGAAGCCCAGAAGACTTGGAGTGCACATCGGGGGATCTGCGAGGAGGCCAGGAGGCAGGGGGGCGCGTCCACCCCCTGGGCGCCCTCTCCACCCTCATGGGCCCCTCGTGGCCCCCCTGACGTACTTCTTCCGTCTATATATCTCCATATACCCTAAAAACATCCGTGAGCACAATAGATCGGGAGTTTCGCCGCCAGAAGCCTCTGTAGCCACCGAAAGCCAATCTAGACCCGTTCTGGCACCCTGCCGGAGGGGGCAATCCCTCTCCGGTGGCCATCTTCATCATCCCGGTGCTCTCCATGACGAGGAGGGAGTAGTTCTCCCTCAGGGCTGAGGGTATGTATCAGTACATATGTGTTTGATCTCTCTCTCTCTCTCGTGTTCTTGAGGTGATACGATCTTGATGTATCGCGAGGTTTGCTATTATAGTTGGATTTTATGTTTCTCCTCCCCCTCTTCTCTCTTGTAATGAATTGAGTTTCTCCTTTGGAGTTATCTCATCAGATTGAGTCTTTAAAGATTTGAGAACACTTGATGTATGTCTTGCCGTGCGTATCTGTGGTGACAATGGGATACCACGTGATTCACTTGATGTATGTTTTGGTGATCAACTTGCGGGTTCCGCCCATGAACCGATGCATAGGTGTTGGCACATGTTTTCGTCGTGATTCTCCGGTAGAAACTTTGGGGCACTCTTTGAGGTTCTATGTGATGGTTGAATAGATGAATCTGAGATTGTGTGATGCATATCGTATAATCATACCCACAGATACTTGAGGTGACATTGGAGTATCTAGGTGACATTAGGGTTTTGGTTGATTTGTGTCTTAAGGTGTTATTCTAGTACGAACTCTAGGGCTGTTTGTGACACTTATAGGAATAGCCCAACGGATTGATTGGAAAGAATAACTTTGAGGTGGTTTTGTACCCTACCATAATCTCCTCGTTTGTTCTCCGCTATTAGTGACTTTGGAGTGACTCTTTGTTGCAGGTTGAGGGATAGTTATGTGATCCAATTATGTTATTATTGTTGAGAGGACTTGCACTAGTGAAAGTATGAACCGTAGGCCTTGTTTCAACACATTGCAATACCGCTTACGCTCACTTTTATCATTAGTTACCTTGCTGTTTTTATATTTTCAGATTACAAAAACCTATATCTACTATCCATATACCACTTGTATCACCATCTCTTTGCCGAACTAGTGCACCTATACAATTTACCATTGTATTGGGTGTGTTGGGGACACAAGAGACTCTTTGTTATTTGGTTGCAGGGTTGCTTGAGAGAGACCATCTTCATCCTACGCCTCCTACGGGTTGATAAACCTTAGGTCATCCACTTGAGGGAAATTTTCTACTGTCCTACAAACCACTGCACTTGGAGGCCCAACAAAGTCTACAAGAGGAAGGTTGTGTAGTAGACATCAAGCTCTTTTCTGGCGCCGTTGCCGGGGAGGTGAGTGCTTGAAGGTATATCTTTAGATCTTGCAATCGAGTCTTTTAGTTTCTTGTTTTATCACTAGTTTAGTTTATAAAAGAATACTATAAAAAATGGAATTGAGTTTGTCTCATACGCTTCACCTTTTTAATATCTTTCGTGAGTATGATGGAAAGGATAATTGTGCTCAAGTGCTAGAAAAAGAATGCATTAAAATGTTTGCATTAAATATTTGAATGATGAGCATGATTGCAATGTTGTTAGTATGAATTCCTTGAATATCCATGATGCTAATGATATGCAAAGCCACAAGCTTGGGGAAGCTATGTTTGATGAAGATGATATTTTTTTTCCCCCAAGTTTTGATGAGCAAATTTATTATGATGAAAGCATGCCTCATATTTATGATGATTATATTGATGAAAGTGGATTTGGAGAGGTCATGACTTTATTTTGTGATGAATCCACTATTCCGGAAGAGGTTCCAATTGATTATGAGAACAAAGTTGCTATCTATGATGATTATTGTGATGACTTGTATGCTATAAAGAATAATGATATCCATGAAACTTGTCATCATGATTTTAGTTTTCAATTGGAGTATGCCTCACATGATAACTATTTTGTTGAGTTTGCTCCCACTATTATTCATGAGAAGAATTTTGCGTGTGTGGAGAGTAATAAATTTTCTATGATTGTAGATCATGAAAAGAATGCTTTAGGTGCTGGTTATATTATTGTATTCATTCATGATGCTACTGGAAATTATTATGAGGGAGGAATATATGCTTGTAGGAATTTCAATAATATCAAGTTTCCTCTCTATGTGCTTAAAATTTTGAAGTTATGCTTGTTTTACTTTCCTATGCAAGTTGATTCTTGCTCCCATAAGTTGTTTGTTCACAAAATACCTATGCATAGGAAGTGGGTTAGACTTAAATGTGTTAGTCATATTCTTCATGATGCTCTCTTTATGTTACAATTCTTATCTTTTATATGAGCATCATTGAAATCATCATGCCTAGCTAGGGGCATTAAACGATAGCGCTTGTTGGGAGGCAACCCAAATTTATTTTAGTTCCTTGCTTATTGCTCCTGTTTAGTAATAAATAATTCATCTAGCCTCTGTTTATATGTGGTTTTATCTGTTTAATTAGTATTTGTGCCAAGTAGAACCGTTGGGAAGACTTGGGGAAAGTCTTGTTGATCTTGCTGTAAAAAACAGAAACTTTAGCGCTCACAAGAATTGCTGCCATTTTTAATTGGAGAGTGCTATTTAGTTAATTATTTTTGCATATGATTAATAGATAAATTACTCAGGTCCATAAATTTATTTTGGAATTTTTGGGGTTCCAGAAGTTTGCTTTAGTTACAGATTACTACAGACTGTTCTGTTTTTGACAGATTCTGTTTTTCATGTGTTGTTTGCTTATTTTGATGAATCTATGACTAGTAAAATAGTTTATAAACAATAGATAAGTTGGAATATAGTAGATATTACACCAATATAAATTAATAATGAGTTCACTACAGTACCTTGAAGTGGTGATTTATTTTCTTATACTAACGGAGCTCACAAGTTTTCTACTTTAAGTTTTGTGTTGTGAAGTTTTCAAGTTTTGGGTAAAGATTCGATGGACTATGGAATAAGGAGTGGCAAGAGCCTAAGCTTGGGTATTTCCAAGGCACCCCAAGGTAATATTCAAGGACAAACAAGAGCCTAAGCTTGGGTATGCCCCGGAAGGCATCCCCTCTTTCGTCTACTTCCATCGGTAACTTTACTTGGAGCTATATTTTTATTTACCGCATGATATGTGTTTTGGTTGGAGCGTCAATTTATTTTGTTAGAATTTGCTTGATGTCATTTAGAACAATTTTTTGCATCTTTTATTTCAATAAAAGTGGCATTGATAGCCTTTACTATGCCTATTTTACAAGTCCACATGTTGCTGTTTGAAAACAGAAAGTTTACCGCTGTTGTAATAATTCCCTAGAAAATTCAGAATGTGATAAAATGTTGAAACCTTTTGAATATTAAGATCTGATAAATTTACTACAGTGGGAATTTTCTTTCATAATTTTTTGAGCTAGGGAAGTATGGATGTTGCTGCATTATTTACAGACTGTCCTGTTTAGGCAGATTGCTGTTATGTTTGCTATGTTTGCATATGTTTGCTTCTTTAATGATTCTATTTGAGGATAGGACTATTAAATATGCAGAGGCATTTAGTATGCAATGTTGAATAATAATTTTAGTGATTTTCTACAGTAGAGTATGATAAGGTTTTTGCAATGGTTTATACTAACTTATCTCACGAGTCCTTGCTGAGTTTTGTGTGGATGAAGCTTTTGAGATTTAGGGAGACCGTGATATGAGAGGAATTAAGGAGACACAAAAGCTCAAGATTGGGGATGCCCAAGGCATCCCAAGATAATATTTCAAGAAGTCTCAAGCTTCTAAGCTTGGGGATGCCCCGGTTGGCATCCCACCTTTCTTCTTCAACAATTATCGGTTAGTTTCGGTTGATCCTAAGTTTTTGCTTCTTCACATGATGTTTTCTATTCTTAGAATGTCATTTTATTTTGCTTTGCTTGCTGTTTGAATAAAATACCAAGATCTGAAATTATTAAATGTTAGAGAGTCTTCATATAGTTGCATAATTGTTCGACTACTCATTGATCTTCACTTATACCTTTCGGAGTAGTTTGTCATTTGCTCTAGTGCTTCACTTATATCCTTTTAGATCACGGTGGTGGTTTTATGTTGAAGACATTAATGAACTCTCATTCTTCACTTATATCATTTTGAGAGTCTTTAGAACAGCATGGTAGTTCGATTTGGTTATGAAACTAGTCCTAATATGATGGGCATCCAAGAGGGATATAATAAAAAGTTTCATATGAAGTGCATTGAATACTATGAGAAGTTTGATACTTGATGATTGTCTTGAGATATGAGGATGGTAATATTAGAGTCATGCTAGTTGAGCAGTTGTGAATTTGAGAAATACTTGAGTTAAAGTTTGTGATTCCCGTAGCATGCACGTATGGTGAACCGTTATGTGATGAAGTCAGAGCATGATTTATATATTGCTTGCCTTCCTTCTGAGTGGCAGTCGGGGACGAGCGATGCTCTTTTCCTACCAATCTATCCCCCTAGGAGAATGCGCGTAGTACTTTGTTTCGATAAGTAATAGATTTTTGCAATAAGTATGTGAGTTCTTTATGACTAATGTTGAGTCCATGGATTATACACACTCTCACCCTTCCACCACTGCTAGCCTCTCTAGTATCGCGCAACTTTCGCCGGTACCATAAACCCACCATATACTTTCCTCAAAACAGCCACCATACCTACCTATGATGGCATTTCCATAGCCATTCTGAGATATATTGCCATGCAACTTTCCACCGTTCCGTTTGTTATGACACGCTTCATCATTGTCATATTGCTTTGCATGATCATGTAGTTGACATCGTATTTGTGGCAAAGCCACCATTCATAATTCTTTCATACATGTCACTCATGAGTCATTGCACATCCCGGTACACCGCCAGAGGCATTCATATAGAGTCATATTTTGTTCTAAGTATTGAGTTGTAATTCTTGAGTTGTAAGTAAATAAAAGTGTGATGATCATCATTATTAGAGCATTGTCCCAGTGAGGAAAGGATGATGGAGACAATGATTCCCCCATATGTCGGGATGAGACTCCGGACAAAAAATAAAAAAAGAGAAAAAAAGAGGCCATAAAAAAGATAAGGCCCAAATAAAAAAATAAAAAAATGAGAGAAAAAGAGAGAAGGGGCAATGCTACTATCCTTTTACCACACTTGTGCTTCAAAGTAGCACCATGATCTTCATGATAGAGAGTCTCCTATGTTGTCACTTTTATATACTAGTGGGAATCTTTCATTATAGAACTTGGATTGTATATTCCAATGATGAGCTTCCTCAAAATGCCCTAGGTCTTCGTGAGCAAGAGAGTTGGATGCACACCCACTTAGTTTCTTTTTGAGCTTTCATATACTTATAGCTCTAGTGCATCCGTTGCATGGCAATCCCTACTCACTCACATTGATATCTATTGATGGGCATCTCCAAAGCCTGTTGATACGCCTAGTTGATGTGAGACTATCTTCTCCTTTTTGTCTTCTCCACAACCACCATTCTATTCCACCTATAGTGCTATGTCCATGGCTCACGCTAATATATTGCGTGAAGATTGAAAAAGTTTGAGAACATAAAAAGTATGAAACAATTGCTTGGCTTGTCATCGGGGTTGTGCATGATTTAAATACTTTGTGTGGTGAAGATAGAGCATAGCCAGACTATATGATTTTGTAGGGATAGCTTTCTTTGGCCATGTTATTTTGAGAAGACACAATTGCTTTATTAGTATGCTTGAAGTATTATTATTTTTATGTCAATATTAAACTTTTGTCTTGAATCTTATGGATCTGAATATTCTTGCCACAATAAAGAAGATTACTTAGAGAAATATGTTAGGTTGCATTCCACATCAAAAATTATGTTTTTATCATTTACCTACTCGAGGACGAACAGGAATTAAGCTTGTGGATGCTGATACAACGTATCTATATTTTTTATTGCTCCATGATATATTATCTACTGTTTTGAATGTTTATGGGCTTTATTATACACTTTTATATCATTTTTGGGACTAACCTATTAACCCAGAGCCCAGTGCCAGTTTCTGTTTTTACCCTGTTTTAGGGTTTGAAAGTAAAGGAAAATCAAACGGAGTCCAATTGACCTGAAACTTCACGGAACTCATTTTTGGAAGGAAAGAAGCCCAGAAGACTTGGAGTGCATGTCGGGGGATCTGCAAGGAGGCCACGAGGCAGGGGGCGCGCCCACCCCCTGGGCGCGCCCTCCACCCTCGTTGGCCCCTCGTGGCCCCCCTGACGTACTTCTTCTGCCTATATATCTCCATATACCCTAAATACATCCGTGAGCACAATAGATCGGGAGTTCCGCCGCCAGAAGCCTTCGTAGCCACCGAAAGCCAATCTAGACCCATTCCGGCACCCTGCCGGAGGGGGCAATCGCTCTCCGGTGGCCATCTTCATCATCCCGGTGCTCTCCATGACAAGGAGGGAGTAGTTCTCCCTCGGGGCTGAGGGTATGTATCAGTACCTATGTGTTTGATCTCTCTCTCTCTCTCTCTCGTGTGCTTGAGGTGATACGATCTTGATGTATCGCGAGCTTTGCTATTATAGTTGGATCTTATGTTTCTCCTCCCCCTATTCTCTCTTGTAATGAATTGAGTTTACCCTTTGGAGTTATCTCATCGGATTGAGTCTTTAAAGATTTGAGAACACTTGATGTATGTCTTGCCGTGCGTATCTGTCGTGACAATGGGATACCACGTGATTCACTTGATGTATGTTTTGGTGATCAACTTGCGGGTTCCGCCCATGAACCTATGCATAGGGGTTGGCACACGTTTTCGTCGTGATTCTCCGGTAGAAACTTTGGGGAACTCTTTGAGGTTCTATGTGTTGGTTGAATAGATGAATCTGAGATTGTGTGATGCATATCATATAATCAAACCCACGGATACTTGAGGTGACATTGGAGTATCTAGGTGACATTAGGGTTTTGGTTGATTTGTGTCTTAAGGTGTTATTCTAGTACGAACTCTAGGGCTGTTTGTGACACTTATAGGAATAGCCCAATGGATTGATTGGAAAGAATAACTTTGAGGTGGTTTCGTACCCTACCATAATCTCCTCGTTTGTTCTCTGCTATTAGTGACTTTGGAGTGACTCTTTGTTTCATGTTGAGGGATAGTTATGTGATCGAATTATGTTATTATTGTTGAGAGGACTTGCACTAGTGAAAGTATGAACCCTAGGCCTTGTTTCAACACATTGCAATACCGTTTACGCTCAATTTTATCATTAGTTACCTTTCTGTTTTTATATTTTCAGATTACAAAAACCTATATCTACTATCCATATACCACTTGTATCACCATCTATTCACCGAACTAGTGCACCTATACAATTTACCATTGTATTGGGTGTGTTGGGGACACAAGAGAATCTTTGCTATTTGGTTGCAGGGTTGCTTGAGAGAGACCATCTTCATCCAACGCCTCCTACGGATTGATAAACCTTAGGTCATCCACTTGAGGGAAATTTGCTACTGTCCAACAAACCTCTGCACTTGGAGGCCCACCAAAGTCTACAAGAAGAAGGTTGTGTAGTAGACATCACATACTCCTTCCTCCTATATATATCCACGTACCCCCAAACAATCAGAGACGGAGCAAAAAACCTAATTCCACCGCCGCAACTTTCTGTATCCACGAGATCCCATCTTGGGGCCTGTTCCAGAGCTCCGCCGGAGGGGGCATCAATCATGGAGGGCTTTTACATCAACACCATAGCCTCTTCGATGAAGTGTGAGTAGTTTACCTCAGACCTACGGGTCCATAGTTAGTAGCTAGATGGCTTCTTCTCTCTTTTTGGATCTCAATACAACATTCTCCCCCTCTGTTGTGGAGAACTATTCGATGTAATCTTCTTTTTGTGGTGTGTTTGTTGAGAACGATGAATTGCATGATTGGTTATCTTTGCAAGTCTCTTCGAATTATCAGTTTGGTTTGGCCTACTAGATTGATCTTTCTTGCAATGGGAGAAGTGCTTAGCTTTGGGTTCAATCTTACGTTGTCCTTTCCCGGTGACACTAAGGGCAGCAAGGCACGTATTGTATTGTTGCCATCGAGGATAACAAGATGGGGTTTTCTTCATATTGCATGAGTCTATCCCTCTACATCATGTCATCTTGCTTAAGGCGTTACTCTGTTTTTAACTTAATACTCTAGACGCATGCTGGATAACGGTCGATGAGTGGAGTAATAGTAGTAGATGCAGGCAGGAGTCGGTCTACTTGTCTCGGACGTGATGCCTATATACATGATCATACCTAGATATTCTCATAACTATGCTCAATTCTGTCAATTGCTCAACACTAATTTGTTCACCCACCGTAGAATACTTATGCTCTCAAGAGGAGCCACTAGTGAAACCTATGGCCCCCGGGTCTATCTTTATCATATTGATCTCCTATTACTTAGTTATTTCCTTTGCTATTTACTTTGCCTTTATTTTACTTTACATCTTTATCATAAAAATACCAAAAATATTATCTTATCATATCTACCAGATCTCACTCTCCTAAGTGGCCTTATAGGGACTGACAACCCCTATTTGCGTTGGTTGCGAGGATTTATTTGTTTTGTGCAGGTGCGAGGGACTCGCACGTAGCCTCCTACTGGATTGATACCTTGGTTCTCAAAAACTGAGGGAAATACTTACGCTACTTTGCTGCATCATCCCTTCCTCTTCGGGGAAAACCAACGCAGTGCTCAAGAGGTAGCAAGAAGCATTCTGGCGCCGTTGCCGGGGAGGTCTACGCAAAAGTCAACATACCAAGTACCCATCACATACCCTTATCTCCCGCATTACATTATTTGCCATTTGCCTCTCGTTTTCCTCTCCCCCCACTTCACCCTTGTCGTTTTATTCGCCCTCTCTCTCTATCCTCCCTCTCTTTCTCTATTTGCCTCTTTTTGCCCGCTTGCTTTTTGTTTGCTTGTGTGTTAGTTTGCTTGCTTGTCACGATGGCTCAAGATAATACTAAATTGTGTGACTTCACCAATACCAACAATAATGATTTTGTTAGCACTCTGATTGCTCCTCTTACCGATGCTGAATCTTGTGAAATTAATACCGCTTTGCTTGATCTGGTCATGAAAGATCCATTTTCCGGCCTTCCTAGTGAAGATGCCGCTACCCATCTAAATAGCTTCTTTGATTTGTGTGACATGCAAAAGAAGAAAGATCTGGATAATGATATTGTTAAATTGAAGCTATTTCCTTTTTCGCTTAGAGAGCATGCTAAATCCTGGTTTTCGTCTCTGCCTAAAAATAGTATTGATTCATGGAACAAGTGCAATGATGCTTTTATCTCTAAGTATTTTCCTCCCGCTAAGATCATCTCTCTTAGAAACGATATTATGAATTTTAAGCAACTTGATCATGAACATGTTTCACAAGCTTGGGAGAGAATGAAACTAATGATACGTAATTGCCCTACTCATGGTTTTAATTTGTGGATGATTATACAAAATTTTTATGCCGGATTGAATTTTGCTTCTAGAAATCTTTTAGATTCGGCAGCGGGAGGCACTTTTATGGAAATTACTTTAGGAGAAGCTACTGAATTCCTAGATAATATTATGGTTAATTATTCTCAATGGCATACTGAAAGATCTACTAATAAAAAGGTGCATGCGATAGAAGAAATTAATGTTTTGAGTGGAAAGATGGATGAACTTATGAAATTATTTGCTAATAAGAGTGTTTCTTCTGATCCTAATGACATGCCCTTTTCTACTTTGATTGATAATAATAATGAATCTATGGATGTGAATTTTGTTGGTAGGAACAATTTTGGTAACAATGCGTATAGAGGAAATTTCAACTCTAGGCCTTATCCTAGTAATTCCTCTAATAATTATGGTAATTCCTACAACAATTCTTATGGAAATTATAATAAGATGCCCTCTGATTTTGATTCTAATATTAAAGAATTTATTACTTTGTAAAAGAATTTTAATGCTACGATTGAAGAAAAATTGCTTAAGATTGATGATTTGGCTAGGAACGTTGATAGAATTTCTCTTGATGTTGATTCTTTGAAACTTAGATCTGTTCCGCCTAAGCATGATATCAATGAGTCTCTCAAAGCCATGAGAATTTCCATTGATGAGTGCAAAGAAAGAACCGCTAGGATGCGTGCTAAGAAAGATGCCTTTATAAGAGCGTGTTCTTCTAGTTCCTATGAAAATAAAGATGAAGATCTAAAAGTTATTGATGTGTCCCCTATTAAATCTTTGTTTTGCAATATGAATCTTGATAATGATGGGACTGAATATGATCCATCTTTACCTAGAAGGCATTCTAAGAATTCGGAATTTGTTGATCTTGATGGTAAAATTGATAAAAGTGGGATTGAAGAAATTAAAACCCTAGATGTTGCTAAACCCACTATTATGGATTTCAAGGAATTTAACTATGAAAATTGCTCTTTGATTGATTGTATTTCCTTGTTACAATCCGTGCTAAATTCTCCTCATGCTTATAGTCAAAATAAAGTGTTTACTAAACATATCGTTGATGCTTTGATGCAATCTTATGAAGAAAAACTTGAATTGGAAGTTTCTATCCCTAGGAAACTTTATGATGAGTGGGAACCAACTATTAAAATTAAAATTAAAGATCATGAATTATATGCTTTATGTGATTTGGGTGATCCCAAAGACTTTGTGTGATTTGTTAGGTTTCCGTGATTTTGATGATTGGTCTCTAAACTTGCACCTTGCGGCTTCCACTATTAAGAAACCTATGGGAATAATTAATGATGTTCTTATTGTTGCAAATAGGAATTATGTGCTCGTAGATTTTATTGTTCTTGACATAGATTGCAATCCTTCATGTCCTATTATTCTTGGTAGACCTTTCCTTAGAACGATTGGTGCAATTATTGATATGAAGGAAGGAAACATTAGATTCCAATTTCCATTAAGGAAAGGTGAGAGAGTCTTGGATTAGGGGGTGTCTGGATAGCCGGACTATACCTTCGGCCGGACTCCTGGACTATAAAGATACAAGATTGAAGACTTCCTCCCGTGTCCGGAAGGGACTTTCCTTGGCGTGGAAGCCAAGCTTGGCGATACGGATATGTAGATCTCCTACCATTGTAACCGACTCTGTGTAACCCTAGCCCTCTCCGGTGTCTATATAAACCGGAGGGTTATAGTCCATAGGACGAACAACAATCATACCATAGGCTAGCTTCCAGGGTTTAGCCTCTCTCATCTCGTGGTAGATCTACTCTTGTACTACCCATACCATCAATATCAATCAAGCAGGACATAGGGTTTTACCTCCAGTAAGAGGGCCCGAACCTGGGTAAAACATCGTGTCCCCTGCCTCCTGTTACCATCCAGCCTAGATGCACAGTTCGGGACCCCCTACCCGAGATCCGCCAGTTTTGACACCGACAAAAGGCATGGACCACTTTCCTAGAAGGAAAATTAAATTACCTTATGAATCTATTATGAGAGCCACTTATGGATTGCCTACCAAAGATGGCAATACCTAGATCTATTCTTGCTTGTTATGCCTAGCTAGGGGCATTAAACGACAACGCTTGTTGGGAGGCAACCCAATTTTATTTTTATTCCTTGCTTTTTGCTCCTGTTTAGTAATAAATAATTTATCTAGCCTCTGTTTTGGTTGTGTTATTGTGTTTAATTAGTGTTTGTGCCAAGTGGAACCGTTGGGAAGACTTGGGGAAAGTCTTGTTGAACTTGCTGTAAAACATGAGCCCCCAGACAAATGGGTTGAGAGGGAAGCCCAGTCGGCGAAGGAAATGGGGGAGGAACACCACCCGCTCATGGGGCCTAGGGGTGGGGATGAGCTGCCCCTTGTTGGGAAGCCCGTGCGCAATGTCGTTAGAGAAGTATCCGGCCTTCCTCAGTCTTTTGATGTGTCCCTCCGTGACGGAGGAGACCATACACTTGCCTCCCGCTCCGGACATGGCTGGAGAAGGTTAAGGTGGGGTGTGCGGACTTGGGCGCTGGAGCTCGAGTGCGCGGAAATGGATAGGCAAAGGAGGAAGAAGGCGTGGATGAAAAGGTGGATCCTTATCCCCTTATATGGGCGGACGCGACTATGCGCCCCCACCAGCCTGGTAAAACTCGCTTATCTCCCAAGCGCCATAGTCAATGGTGCGGTTGGGTTACCCACACCTGTATTGATGAGAATCCCGGAATAAGGGGACGCGATCTCTGCTTTAACAAGACGTGCCAAGGAAACCGCCTCGCTAAACGCGCTGAGGTGGGACAGTAAAACGATTCGAATAAAGACTTGGCATTGGTGTGATGGCACGCTACGAAATACGTTAGCAGATTAGATTTGTGTAAATATTATTCTCTCTATGGCAATATGTGGAAACTTATTTTGCAAAGCCGGACACTACCTTTGTGTTCAAAATCTTCTATGAAGTACTTGGAGGAGGAACCCGCCTTGCAATGCCGAAGAAAATCTGCGCGCCGAACTCGTCGTCATTGAAGCCTGGTTCAGGGGCTACTGAGGGAGTCCTGGATTAGGGGGTGTCCGGATAGCCGGACTATACCTTCGGCCGGACTCCTGGACTATAAAGATACAAGATTGAAGACTTCGTCCTGTGTCCGGAAGGGACTTTCCTTGGCGTGGAAGGCAAGCTTGGCGATACGGATATGTAGATCTCGTACCATTGTAACCGACTCTGTGTAACCCTAGCCCTCTCCGGTGTCTATATAAACCGGAGGGTTTTAGTCCATAGGACGAACAACAATCATTCCATAGGCTAGCTTCTAGGGTTTAGCCTCTCTGATCTCGTGGTAGATCTACTCTTGTACTACCAATATCATCAATATCAATCAAGCAGGACGTAGGGTTTTACCTCCATCAAGAGGGCCCGAACCTGGGTAAAACATTGTGTCCCCTACCTCCTGTTACCATCCGCCCTAGACGCATAGTCCGGGACCCCCTACCCGAGATCCGCCGGTTTTGACACCGACATTGGTGCTTTCATTGAGAGTTCCTCTATGTCGTCACTTTTAGGCCCAATGGCTTCTCCGATCATCAACAGCGATGCGATCCAGGGTGAGACTTTTCTCCCCGGACAGATCTTCGTATCCGGCGGCTTTGCACTGCGGGCCAATTCGCTTGGTCATCTGGAGCAGATCGAAAGCTACGCCCCTGGCCATCAGGTCACATTTGGAAGTTTGAACTACACGGCCGACATCCGCGGAGACTTGATCTTCAACGGATTCGAGCCACAGCCGAGCGTGCCGCACTGTCATGATGGGCATGATCTAGCTCTGCCACCGAACAGTGCCCTGGAGGCCGCATCTGTGTCCGCTCCGACCCCTAGCTCGGATCCGATCACACCAATCGGGGATGGGTGGTTAGACACCGCCTCGGGGGCTGCAATCTCTACGGCGATCAAGCCGAACACCAGCCTTGTCATCTGCGAAGCCCGTGACTCCAAGGTGCTGGACTCCTTTCCGGACTCCGAACCCTCCGCGCCCCGACCGATCGAACCCGATTGGACGCCGATTATGGAGTTCACCACAGCGGACATCTTTCAGCACTCGCCCTTCGGCGATATTCTGAATTCACTAAAGTCTCTCTCTTTATTAGGAGAGCCCTGGCCGGACTATGGTCAGCAAGGTTGGGATGCGGATGATGAAATTCAAAGCCCACCCACCACCCACTTCGTAGCCACTGTCGATGATTTAACCGACATGCTCGACTTCCACTCCGAAGACATCGACGGTATGGACGCCGATGCAGGAGACGATCAAGAACCAGCTAGGGCACTGGAAAGCCACCTCGTCGTATGATATATACATGGTGGACACCCCAAAAGAAGGCAATGGCAATGGAACAGCGGAGGATGACCCCTCCAAGAAGAAGCCTAAGCACCGGCGTCAGCGGCGCCGCTCTAAATCCCGCCAAAACAAAAACGGTGATTCCGGCACGGGAGATAATAACACCCCAGACAGTGCCGAAGACAACCACCTCCAGCAAGATTCAGCACAGGAGGATAGAGAAGCTAGCCCTCATGAGAGAGCGGCAGACAAAGAGCCCAAGGATGATAATTATATGCCTCCCTCCGAAGACGAGGCAAGCCTCGACGACGACGAATTTGTCGCGCCTCAAGAAAAAACAGCAACAGCTTAGAGCTGATCAAGATTTGCTAGCCGACAGATGGACTGAAGTCCTTGCGGCCTAAGAATATGAACTCGAACGCCCCTCCAAGAGCTACCCAAAGCGCAGGTTGCTACCCCAATTAGAGGAGGAAGCACCTAAACCTACATCACCAGCGCATGATGCGGACGACTGGCCACCCCGTGGCCGCAACAGAGAGGCCTCTCGGCCCTCCACTCAGGCCGCACCCCGGCGCCGCTCAAAAAATACCAAGGCATGGGAAAATGCGCCAGACCTACGAGATATATTGGAGGACAAGGAAAGGCAAACAAGATCGATCTACGGATCACATGGGCGCCCCACGGCACGAGACGGTACTCGTCACGTCGGATACAGTAAATCCGGTCGGGCCGAAGACAGTAGACAAAGCTCGTTTGAGTTGCGTCGTGATGTAGCCCAATACAGAGGCGCTGCACACCCACTATGCTTCACAGATGAAGTAATGGATCATCAAATCCCCGAGGGTTTCAAACCCGTGAACATCGAATCATACGATGGCACAACAGATCCTGCGGTATGGATCGAGGACTATCTCCTTCATATCCACATGGCCCGCGGTGATGACCTACACGCCATCAAATACCTCCCACTCAAGCTTAAAGGACCAGCTCGGCATTGGCTTAACAGCTTGCCAGCAGAATCAATTAGTTGTTGGGAGGACCTGGAAGCCGCATTCCTCGACAATTTCCAGGGCACTTATGTGCGACCACCAGACGCCGATGACCTAATCCACATAATTCAGCAGCCAGAGGAATCGGCCAGACAATTTTGGACATGGTTCCTAACCAAGAAAAATCAAATTGTTGACTGTCCGGACGCAGAGGCCCTAGCAGCCTTCAAGCATAACATCCACGACGAGTGGCTTGCACGGCACCTAGGACAGGAAAAGCCGAAATCTATGGCAGCCCTCACGACACTTATGACCCGCTTTTGCGCGGGAGAAGACAGCTGGCTAGCTCGCAGCAATAACATGACCAAGAGCCCTGGTAATTCGGATACCAAGGACAACAGTGGCAGGTCGCGTCGCCACAAGCAAAAGTGCCGCATTAACGGTGACAACATTGAGGATACGTCAGTTAATGCCGGATTCAGAGGCTCTAAACCCGGTCAGCGGAAAAAGCAATTCAAAAGAAATACTCCGGGCCCGTCCAGTTTGGACCGAATACTCGACCGCTCATGCCAGATACATGGCACCCCTGAAAAACCAGCCAATCACACCAACAGGGATTGTTGGTTGTTCAAGCAGGCAGGCAAGTTAAATGCCGAAAGCAGAGACAAGGGGCTGCATAGCGATGACGAGGAGGAGCCCTGGCCGCCGAACAACAGTGGTCAGAAAGGTTTTCCCCCACAAGTGCGGACGGTGAACATGATATACGCAACCCACGTCCCCAAGAGGGAGCGGAAGCGTGTGCTAAGGGACGTATACGCGATGGAGCCAGTCGCCCCAAAGTTCAACCCATGGTCTTCCTACCCGATCACTTTTGATCGAAGGGACCACCCCACTAGCATCTGTCATGGCGGATTCGCCGCATTGGTTCTAGACCCAATTATTGACGGATTTCACCTCACTGGAGTCCTTATGGACGGTGGCAGCAGCCTGAATCTGCTTTACCAGCATACAGTGCGGAAAATGGGCATCGATCCCTCAAGGATTAAACCCACTAAAACAACCTTTAAAGGCGTCATACCAGGTGTAGAGGCCAACTGTACAGGCTCAGTTACACTTGAAGTAGTCTTCGGATCTCCGGATAATTTCCGAAGCGAGGAGTTAATCTTCGACATAGTCCCGTTCCGCAGTGGCTATAACGCACTACTCGGGCGAACCGCATTTTCTAAGTTCAATGCGGTGCCGCACTACGCATACCTCAAGCTCAAGATGCCAGGCCCTCGTGGAGTCATCACGGTCAATGGAAACACCGAACGCTCTCTCTGAACGGAGGAGCATACGGCGGCTATCGTAGCGGAAGTACAAAGCAGCCTATCAAGGCAATTCTCTAGTCCGGCCATTAAACTTTTGGACACCGTCAAGCACGCCCGGAGTAACCTACAACAAGACCGCCTGGCACGTTCCGAGCAAGCGTAGCAATGCGGCCCCAACCCCAGCCCTCGCGAACTTGCGAAACTAGTGCTACGCGTACATAACTACGCTCTGGAAATACCATGGGCACAGGGGGAGGGGCACCATCACGGCACGCCCGAAACGCGGCTTAAATCGCACTAACGGCTGCCGATTTCTTAATTTTCTCTTATTTTCAGGACTCCATTCTTCGAAAGGCTTGTTCGGCAGTACAATTTCCGCACAAACGATACAACCAGGGAAGCAGAAAGGTACGCCGCACTACGAAACTCTAAGGTGGTCTCGATAACAAGCAGTATACCTGTTTCGCATAACATTCCGCAGCTCGCCCCTGGAAAGGACATATTTGATAGTCCCATCTTTTGCTTATCGCACTATTTGTATCGTCCTGCTTTGATCGTAACCTTTTTAAATAAACAATGCATAGCTTCCGTCTATTATTGCATTACTCTTTTTTACGAATACATGTTCATTAATGACATATTGCACCCGTACACTTTGGTACGGCCAATACGCCAGGGGCTTAAGTACCCCACAATACGGTGTGAGAAGTCCGAACACTTTCACAAGTGCAGCACCCCAAACTTATAGCATTATATGCATCGGCTCCGAATCATGTCTTGGGTCAATAGTTGGGTTTGCCCGGCTCCTATGTTTTGGTAGCTTACGTTCCGTTATATCGGCTAAGGTAGCACTAGGAGAACTACTGCGATTGTGCCCTAGTTGAGCTAGGCTAAGCACCTCAGTAGAGAAAGCTAAAACTGACCGTCATGATGAGGCGAGAGATGGTCGCTGTTTGAGAGGTTTTCGAGTCCCTAAAGACTTATGCCGCTTAGAGCGAGGAGTTGGCTTTGTCCGGCCTAGGCGTGGATAGCGCCCCGAACTCGGTCTTCCGAACACTAGGGGCTTCGCCGAAATTTAAAATTATAGAATTCTATGGCTAAGTGAGAGTGTTCAAGCATTATAATCCGATTGCCTTGTTCATTGTGTTGAGCGCCTCCCTCGAAGGACCCAAGAATGGGAAAAAGAGCGCCTATGTTTATCCCAAACACCCCAGCACTCGTGCCATGGGGGTAGAAGCCGACGACTCGCCATCTCTCAAATTTGATAAACGGCCGCACAGAAGGTAATATTTTAAATTCAAAAAGCATTGCTTTGCGCACATGAACAAGTTTTCAGCGCACAGGACAAAACGAGCGAGTTTACTACCTCAACCTCCTGGAGGGCCTTCTGGGCTTCGGCCTTGGAAGACTTGGCATCTTCAATGGCCGCCACCTCAATTGTGGCCCCTACAATAGCCGCGTTAATCCTGTCACTTTTTGCAATTGCACCTTTCACATATTTCAATAAGGTATTTCTTACCTTCCTTCTCCTTGAGCTGCTGCTTGGCTAGGCCGAGCTCTTGCTCAGACCGCTCGAGGTTCTGCTTCAGCGTATCCACCTCCGCAGTCAGTGCGGCGGAGGCCAGCAGCGAAGCCTGCATACGCATATTGACTTGATTATGTTAGACTCCTGCGAATGTTATTAGATCCTCTATTCGGCATTTCTTTCCGAACGCCAAACAGAGCATGAGGGGATACTGTGTATGCGGTAATATTTTTACATATTCTTTACTTACCTCAAAGCCTGTTAGAAGGCTGGCACAGGCTTCAGTCAGTCCGCTCTTGGCGGACTGGACCTTCTGGATCACCGCATTCATAATAGTGTGGTGCTCCACGTCGATGGAGGCGCCATTAAGCGTCTCCAGCAAATTGTCCGGTGCCTCCGGTTGGACGGAGGTCACCGGCTCGGTAGGATTGCTCCTGTTGAAAGGAGGCTGCCTACCGGAGTCTGGAACCGTTGAAGGTTCCGGCGTGATGTCCGACTCAAGGCCGGACTTGGAGTCCTTGGGGGTTCTATCCCCTTTACGCCTGGAGTCCAGGAGGTTGCCTTGCGGCGCCTCCAGGACCACCTCCTCCTGGCTTGGAACCTGTTGGGACGCCACCTCGGCGCCGTCCGTAGGGTGGGGGGAGGAAGCCGTCAGAAGCGAATTCACATCTGACGAATCTAGGGAGCCGCTCGATGACTCGTCGAGCCCGACCTTGGGCGGACTACACAATCATGTTCGACGTAAGGAAAAGTTGTGCAATGGGGGAATACTATGAATCACTCTGGTATCCGGATACTTAGGATTTCGCCAGGGGCTTGGCCCTGAGCGGCCACTCCTGTTCGCCGTCGTCGGTGTTGGTGGAGCAGTCCGGAGGAAGGGTTTTCCCCTTCTTGGACCCTTCGGCCTCCGCAGTTGGGGTGGCCTTCCTTTTCTTCCCTCCCCCCCGCGGGAGGGGGAGAGGTCTCTTCTTCCTCCTCCCCGTCTTCATGGGAGGAGTGCGCCTTGGAGTCATCGGATGATGAATCTGACACCCCCTGGCGCCGGGCACTCTTTCGAGTCCCCGTGGCCTTCTTCTTGGCCTTCTTCTCCGGCACCACATAGGGTGCCGGAACCAGCAGCTTCGCCAAGCGAGCGTTCGCTGGGCCTTCGGGCAAAGGCGAAGGACAGTTGATCTGTCCGGACGTCTCCTGCCAATCCTGTCAAAGGTAAGGGAGCTTAGATCCCGCATGGAGTCAAACTATGAAAAACTAATACCCTGTAAAAGGTAAAAACATCCTACCACACGAGCGCGACGCTGCATGCTGAATCCGCGATCCTCGGTAGCGGATGCGGGGGCCTCGGCGCCCTTGAAAAGCACCTTCCAGGCATCTTCGTACGTCATGTCGAAGAGCCTGCTCAGAGTTCGTTGCTGCGCCGGGTCGAACTCCCACAGGTTGAAAGCCCATCGTTGACACGGGAGGATCCGGCGGATGAGCATAACCTGGACTACGTTGACAAGTTTGAGCTTCTTGTCCACCAGGGTTTGGATGCATGTTTGGAGTCCGGTCAGCTCTCCTTCTTTACCCCACGACAGGCCCGTCTCTTTCCAGGAGGTGAGCCGCGTAGGGGGTCCGAATCGGAACTCGGGGGCTACGACCCATTCAGGGTCGCACGGCTCGGTGCTATAAAACCACCCCTTTAGGGACTCCACGAAGGAGCCTCTCGAGCCATAGGACATTGGGCATCTTGCCCACCATGGCGCCTCCGCACTCCGCCTGGGTGCTGTGCACCACCTTCGGCTTGACATTGAAAGTCTTGAGCCATAGGCCAAAATGGGGGCAGATGCAGAAGAAAGCCTCTCACACGACGATAAACGCCGAGATATTGAGGACAAAGTTCAGGGCCAGATCATGGAAATCTAGGCCATAGTAGAACATGAGCCCCCGGACAAATGGGTTGAGAGGGAAGCCCAGTCCACGGAGGAAATGGGGGAGGAACACCACCCTCTCATGGGGCCTAGGGGTGGGGATGAGCTTCCCCTCGTCGGGAAGCCCGTGCGCAATGTCGTTAGACAAGTATCCGGCCTTCCTCAGTATTTTGATGTGTCCCTCCGTGACGGAGGAGACCATCCACTTGCCTCCGCTCTGGACATGGCTGGAGAAGGTTAAGGTGGGGTGTGCGGACTTGGGCGCTGGAGCTCGAGTGCGTGGAAATGGATAGGCAAAGGAGGAAGAAGGCGTGGATGAAAAGGTGGATCCTTATCCCCTTATATGGGCGGACGCGACTATGCACCCCCACCAGCCTGGTAAAACTCGTTGATCTCCCAAGCGCCGTAGTCAATGGCGCGGTTGGGTTACCCACACCCGTATTGATGAGAATCCCGGAATAAGGGGACGCGATCTCTGCTTTAACAAGACGTGCCAAGGAAACCGCCTCGCTAAACGCGCTGAGGTGGGACAGTAAAATGATTCGAATAAAGACTTGGCCATGGTGTGATGTCACGCTACGGAATACGTCAGCAGATTAGATTTGTGTAAATATTATTCTCTCTATGGCAATATGTGGAAACTTATTTTGCAAAGCCGGACACTACCTTTGTGTTCAAAATCTTCTATGAAGTACTTGGAGGAGGAACCCGCCTTGCAATGCCGAAGACAATCTGCCGCCGGACTCGTCGTCATTGAAGCCTGGTTCAGGGGCTACTGAGGGAGTCCTGGATTAGGGGGTGTCTGGATAGCCGTACTATACCTTCGGCCGGACTCCTGGACTATAAAGCTACAAGATTGAAGACTTCATCCTGTGTCCGGAAGGGACTTTCCTTGGCGTGGAGGGCAAACTTGGCGATACGGATATGTAGATCTCTACCATTGTAACTGACTCTGTGTAACCCTAGCCCTCTCCGGTGTCTATATAAACCGGAGGGTTTTAGTCCATAGGACAAACAACAATCATACCATAGGCTAGCTTCTAGGGTTTAGCCTCTCTGATCTCATGGTAGATCTACTCTTGTACTACCCATATCATCAATATCAATCAAGCAGGACATAGGGTTTTACCTCCATTAAGAGGACCCGAACCTGGGTAAAACATCGTGTCCCCTGCCTCCTGTTACCATCAGGCCTAGACGCACAGTTTGGGACCCCCTACCCGAGATCCGCCGGTTTTGACACCGACAAAAGGCATGGACCACTTTCCTAGAAGGAAAATTAAATTACCTTATGAATCTATTATGAGAGCCACTTATGGATTGCCTACCAAAGATGGCAATACCTAGATCTAGTCTTGCTTGTTATGCCTAGCTAGGGGCGTTAAACGATAACGCTTGTTGGGAGGCAACCCAATTTTATTTTTATTCCTTGATTTTTGCTCCTGTTTAGTAATAAATAATTTATCTAGCATCTGTTTTGGTTGTGTTTTGTGTTTAATTAGTGTTTGTGCCAAGTGGAACCGTTGGGAAGACTTGGGGAAAGTCTTGTTGAACTTGCTGTAAAAAACAGAAACTTTAGCGCTCACGAGAACTGCTGTCATTTTTATTTGGAAATCTATTTAGTTAATTCTTTTTTCACATGATTAATAGATAAATTCCTCACGTCCAGAAATTTATTTTAGAATTTTTGGGGTTCAGATCTTGCGCTAGCTACAGATTACCATAGACTGTTCTGTTTTTGACAGATTCTGTTTTTCGTGTGTTGTTTGCTTATTTTGATGAATCTATGGCTAGTATAATAGTTTATAAACCATACAGAAGTTGGAATACAGTAGGTATAACACCAATATAAATAAAGAATGAGTTCATTACAGTACCTTGAAGTTGTCTTTTATTTTCTTTCGCTAATGGAGCTCACGAGATTTTCTACTTTAAGTTTTGTGTTGTGAAGTTTTCAAGTTTTGGGTAAAGATTTGATGGATTATTGAACAAGGAGTGGCAGGAGCCTAAGCTTGGGTATGCCCATGGCACCCCCAAGATAATCTAAGGACACCTAGAAGCCAAATCTTGGGGATACCCCAGAAGGCATCCCCTCTTTCGTCTACTTCTATCGGTAACTTTACTTGGAGCTATATTTTTATTCGCCACATGATATGTGTTTTGCTTTGAGCGTCTTGTATGATTTGAGTATTTGCTTGTTAGTTTTCCACAATCATCCTTGCTGTACACACCTTTTGAGAGATCCATACATGATTTAGAATTTTTTAGAATACGCTATGTGCTTCGCTTATATCTTTTGAGTTATATAATTTTGCTCTAGTACTTCACATATATCTTTTAGAGCACGCTGGTGGATTTGTTTTATAGAAACTATTGATCTCTCATGCTTCACTTAGATTATTTTGAGGGTCTTACACTACTACGAAAAGGCCTACTAATGGCGCACCAGTTTTGCCTACTAATGGCGCACTACTGGTGCGCCATTAGTAGCACGCCACTAGTATTTTTTACTAATGGCGCACGACTGGTGCGCCATTAGTATACCACATAGTAATGGCGCACCAGTAGTGCGCCATTAGTATGCCTAGAGGTGCGCCATTACTATCTGACTTAGTAATGGCGCACCACATAGAAGTGCGCCATTACTAATAATTTTTTTTCAATTTTTTTTCATTTTTTTAATCTCAGGTCACTATGGCTTAATCTCGAGTCGATATGCTTAATCTAAGGTCAAATCGCACTCTATGGTCAAACTTCCCAAAAGGTCACCCATCCTCATACTACTACAACCCAAGCATGCTTAACTTCATAGTTCTATCCAACCCAGCATCACCTCACTTCACAGGCACTTGTTGATATATCTATCATATCAATCCTATTAAACCTTGTTGATGTCTAGGACTTTGTTCATGTTCATGAGTATGATGAAATTTTGAAAAAAATATTTCAAACTTCCCGATCATATTACGTATCATATTTTGAAAAATAATTCAATTTTTTTTTCAAAACCAATTTTTTTCTGTTACTAGTGGCGCACCTAGCATACGGTGCGCCACTAGTAAGTTTGAATTTTTTTGAATTTTTTTGCCTCCGGATCTTAGAAGCCCCGTAACTTTTTTTCTGTTAGGTTTTGGGGATTTTGAAAATGTATAATGGGGATCCGAGTTCAATTCAGATGTAAATTTTCGAGTAGATGATTTTTCATATAAAAAACTTTTTCATCCGAGTTCGTACGCAAAAGTTATGCCCATTATTACAAATTCTCGAGAGATTTTGCAAAAAAGTCAAAAATTCATGTTTGTAAATTTTGCTAACAACTAGACCACATATCACATGGGAATCTTATTTTCTTTTATTTTTTTGACATTTCTATCATTTTCTTTTATTTTTTTAAAC
>NC_041392.1:52995896-53011622 GCF_002162155.2 Triticum dicoccoides | reverse complement strand
GCCATTACTAGTTCAACTAGTAATGGCGCACCACCCCCACGGTGCGCCATTAGTAGTTTTGAAAAAAATTAAATTTTTTTACTAATGGCACACCGTGGGAGTGGTGCGCCATTACTTGTTGAACTAGTAATGGCGCACCACTCCCACGGTGTGCCATTAGTAGTTTTGAAAAAAATTTAATTTTTTTTACTAATGGCGCACCGTCGGAGCGGTGCGCCGTTACTAGTTCAACTAGTAATGGCGCACCGCTCCCACGGTGGGCCATTAGTAGTTTTGAAAAAATTAAAAAAAAGTTACTAATGGCGCACCATAGATGTGGTGCGCCATTAGTATTTGGACACTAATGGTGCACCAACACATGGTGCGCCATTAGTATAAACTAATGGCGCACCACATGTCTGGTGCACCACTAGTGTCATTTCCATCTATAGCCCTTTTCCTAGTAGTGTTAATAGCATGGTAATTTTCTTAAAATCCTAATATGCTTGGTATATAAGATTAATAATTAAACTTTCTTATGAGTGTGTTGAATACTATGATAAGTTTGATACTTGATAATTGTTTTGAGATATAAAGATGGTGATATTAAAGTTGTGCTAGTTGAGTAGTTGTGAATTTAAGAAATACTTGTGTTGAAGTTTGTGATTCCCGTAGCATGCACGTATGGTGAACCGTTATGTGATGAAGTCGGAGCATGATTTATTTTTTGATTGCCTTCCTGTGGCGGTCGGGGACGAGCGATGTTCTTTTCCTACCAATCTATCCCCCTAGGAGCATGCCCGTAATACTTTGCTTTGATAACTTGTAGATTTTTGCAATAAGTATATGCGTTCTTTATGACTAATGTTGAGTCCATGAATTATACGCACTCTCACCCTTCCACCTTTGCTAGCCTCTCTAATACCATGCACCTCTCGCCGGTATCATACACACACCATATACCTTCCTCAAAACAGCCACCATACCTACCTATTATGGCATTTCCATAGCCATTCCGAGATATATTGCCATGCAACTTCCCACCGTTCCGTTTATTATGACACACTCCATCATTGTCATATTGCTTAGCATGATCATGTAGTTGACATCGTATTTGTGGCAAAGCCACCATTCATAATTCTTTCATACATGTCACTCATGTATCATTGCATATCCCAGTACACCGCCGGAGGCGTTCATATAGAGTCATTTTGTTCTAAGTATCGAGTTGTAATTGTTGAATTGTAAGAAAAATAAAAGTGTGATGATCATCATTATTAGAGTATTGTCCTAGTGAGGAAAGGATGATGGAGACTATGATTCCCCCACAAGTTGGGATGAGACTTCGGACGAAAAAAAGAGGCCATAAAAAAAGAGAAAAGGCCCAAATAAAAAAAAGAAAAAGAAAAAATGAGAGAAAAAGAGAGAAGGGACAATGTTACTATCCTTTTACCACACTTGTGCTTCAAAGTAGCACCATGATCTTCATAGTACAGAGTCTCTCATGTTATCACTTTCATATACTAGTGGGAATTTTTCATTATAGAACTTGGCTTGTATATTTCAATGATGGGCTTCCTCAAAATGCCCTAGGTCTTCATGAGCAACCAAGTTGGATTCACACCCACTTAGTTTCTTTTTGAGCTTTCATATACGTATAGCTCTAGTGCATCCGTTGCATGGCAATCCCTACTCACTCACATTGATATCTATTGATGGGCATCTCCATAGCCTGTCGATACGCCTAGTTGTTGTGAGACTATCTTCTACCTTTTTGTCTTCTCCACAACCACCACTCTATTCCACCTATAGTGCTATATCCATGGCTCACGCTCGTGTATTGCGTGAAAATTGAAAAGGTTTTGAGAATGTCAAAAGTATGAAACAATTTCTTGGCTTGTCATCGGGGTTGTGCATGATTTAAATATTTTGTGTGGTGAATATAGAGCATAGCTAGACTATATGATTTTGTAGGGATAACTTTCTTTAGCCATGTTATTTTGAGAAGACATAATTGCTTTGTTAGTATGCTTGAAGTATTATTATTTTTATGTCAATATGAAATTTTGTCTTGAATCTTTCGGATCTGAATATTCATACCACAGTTAAGAAGAATTACATTAAAATTATGCCAAGTAGCACTCCGCATCAAAAATTCTGTTTTTATCATTTACCTAGTCGAGGACGACCACGAATTAAGCTTGGGGATGCTTGATACGTCTCCAACGTATCTAGAATTTTTGATTGCTCCATGCTATATTATCTACTGTTTTGGACATTATTGGGCTTTACTATTCACTTTTATATTATTTTTGGGACTAACCTATTAACCGGAGGGCCAGCCCAGAATTGATGTTTTTTTGCCTGTTTTAGGGTTTCAAAGAAAAGGAATATCAACGGAGTCCAAACAGAATGAAACCTTCGGGAACATGATTTTCTCAACGAATAAGACCAGAGAGACTTGGACCCTACGTCAAGAAAAGAAACAGGAGGCCACGAGGTAGGGGCGCGCCCACCCCCACCAGGTGCGCCCTCCACCCTCGTGGGCCCCTTGTTGCTCCACCGACGTACTCCTTCCTCCTATATATATCCACGTACCCCCAAATGATCAGAGACGGAGCAAAAAACCTAATTCCACCGCCGCAACTTTCTGTATCCACGAGATCCCATCTTTGGGCCTGTTCCGGAGCTCCGCCAGAGGGGGCATCGATCACGGAGGGCTTCTACATCAACACCATAGCCTCTCCGATGAAGTGTGAGTAGTTTACCTCAGACCTACGGGTCCATAGTGTTGGGGATCATAGCAGAAATTCAAAATTTTCTACGCATCACAAAGATCAATCTATGGAGCCAGCTAGCAACGAGAGGGAGAGGAGTGCATCTACATACCCTTGTAGATCGCGAGTGGAAGCGTTCAAGAGAACGGGGTTGATGGAGTCGTACTCGTCGTGATCCAAATCACCGATGATCCTAGCGCCGAACGGACGCCACCTCCGCGTTCAACACATGTAAGGAGCGAGGACATCTCCCGCGCCTTGATCCAGCAAGGAGTAGGGAGAGGTTGAGGAAGAGGGATCCAACAGCAGCACGACGGTGTGGTGGTGGTGGAGCAGCAGTACTCTGGCAGGGCTTCGCCAAACTCTTGCGGAGGAGGAGAGGTGTTGGGGAGGGGAAGGGCTGCGCCTTGGATGTGGTGTGCAGCCCTCCCCTTGCCCCTCTATTTATAGGGGAAGGAGGAAGGGGGCCGGCCCCCTCTAGATGAGATCTAGAGGGGGGGCGGCGGCCAAGGGGAGGGGGCTTGCCCCCCTTAGGGTTTCCCCCCAACCCTAGGCGCATGGGCCCAAGGGGGATGCGCCCAGCCCATGTAGGGCTGGTTCCCTTTTCTCTGCAGCCCATTAGGCCCTCCGAGAGAGGTGGCCCCTCCCGGTGGACCCCCGAACCCCTCCGGTGGCCCTGGTACAATACCGATATGCCCCCGAACATTTCCGGTGACCGTATGACAACTTCCTACATATAAATCTTCACCTCCGGACCATTCCAGAACTCCACGTGACGTCCGGGATCTCATCCGGGACTCCGAACAGCATTCGGTAATCACATACAAGTCTTCCTAATAACCCTAGCGTCATCGAACCTTAAGTGTGTAGACCCTACGGGTTCAGGAACCATGCAGACATGACCGAGACAACTCTCCGGCCAATAACCAACAGCGGGATCTGGATAGCCATGTTGGCTCCCACATGTTCCACGATGATCTCGAGGGATGAACCACGATGTCGAGGATTCATGCAATCCCGTATACAATTCCCTTTGTTAATCGGTATGTTACTTGCCCGAGATTCGATCGTCGGTATCCCAATACCTTGTTCAATCTCGTTACCGGCAAGTCACTTTACTCATTCCATAATGCATGATCCCGTGACCAACTACTTAGTCACACTGAGCTCATTATGATGATGCATTACCGAGTGGGCCCAGAGATACCTCTCCGTCATATGGAGTGACAAATCCCAGTCTCGATTCATGCCAACCCAACAGACACTTTCGGAGATACCTGTAGTGCACCTATATAGCCACCCAGTTACGTTGTGACGTTTGGTACACCCAAAGCACTCCTACGGTATCCGAGAGTTGCACAATCTCATGGTCTAAGGAAATGATACTTGACATTCACAAAAGCTCTAGCAGACGAACTACATGATCTTGTGCTATGCTTAGGATTGGGTCTTGTCCATCACATCATTCTCCTAATGATGTGATCCCGTTATCAATGACATCCAATGTCCATGGTTAGGAAACCGTAACCATCTATTGATCAACGAGCTAGTCAACTAGAGGCTCACTAGGGACATGTTGTGGTCTATGTATTCACACATGTATTATGATTTCCGGATAACACAATTATAGCATGAACAATAGACAATTATCATGAACAAGGAAATATAATAATAACCATTTTATTATTGCCTCTAGGGCATATTTCCAATAGTCTCCCACTTGCACTAGAGTCAATAATTTAGTTACACTGTGATAAATCGAACACCCATAGAGTTCTGGTGTTGATCATGTTTTGCTAGAGGGAGAGGTTTAGTCAATGGATCTGCGACATTCAGGTCCGTATGCACTTTACAAATATCTATGTCTCCATTTTGAACATTTTCATGTATGGAGTTGAAGTGACGCTTGATATGCCTTGTCTTCCTGTGAAACCTGGGCTCCTTGGCAAGGGCAATAGCTCCAGTGTTGTCACAGAAGAGAGTCATCGGGCCCGACGCATTGGGAATAACTCCTAGGTCGGTAATGAACTCCTTCACCCAGATTGCTTCTTGTGCTGCCTCCGTGGTTGCCATGTACTCCGCTTCACATGTAGATCCCGCCACGACGCTTTTCTTGCAACTGCACCAGCTGACTGCCCCACCATTCAAAATATACACGTATCCGGTTTGTGACTTAGAGTCATCCAGATCTGTGTCGAAGCTAGCATCGACGTAACCATTTACGAGGAGCTCTTCGTCACCTCCATAAACGAGAAACATATCCTTAGTCCTTTTCAGGTACTTCAGGATATTCTTGACCGCTGTCCAGTGTTCCATGCCGAGATTACTTTGGTACCTTCCTACCAAACTTACGGCAAGGTTTACATCAGGTCTGGTACACAGCATGGCATACATAATAGACCCTATGGCTGAGGCATAGGGGACGACACTCATCTTTTCTCTATCTTCTGCCGTGGTCGGGCATTGAGCCGTGCTCAATCTCTTACCTTGTAACACAGGCAAGAACCCCTTCTTGGACTGATCCATATTGAACTTCTTCAATATCTTGTCAAGGTACGTACTCTGTGAAAGACCAATGAGGCGTCTCGATCTATCTCTATAGATCTTGATGCCTAATATATAAGCAGCTTCTCCAAGATCCTTCATTGAAAAACACTTGTTCAAGTAGGCCTTTATGCTTTCCAAGAATTCTATATCATTTCCCTTCAATAGTATGTCATCCACATATAATATGAGAAATGCTACAGAGCTCCCGCTCACTTTCTTGTAAACACAGGCTTCTCCATAAGTCTGCGTAAACCCAAACGCTTTGATCATCTCATCAAATCGAATGTTCCAACTCCGAGATGCTTGCACCAGCGCATAGATTGAGCATTGGAGCTTGCAGACCTTGTCAGCATTTTTAGGATCGACAAAACCTTCCGGCTGCATCATATACAATTCTTCCTTAAGGAAACCATTAAGGAATGCCGTTTTGACGTCCATTTTCCATATCTCATAATCATAGAATGCGGCAATTGCTAACATGATTCGGACAGACTTCAGCTTCGCTACGGGTGAGAAAGTCTCATCGTAGTCAACCCCTTGAACTTGTCGATAACCCTTAGCGACAAGCCAAGCCTTATAGATGGTCACATTACCATCCGCGTCTGTCTTCTTCTTAAAGATCCATTTATTTTCTATGGCTCGCCGATCAACGGGCAAGTCAGTCAAAGTCCATACTTCGTTTTCATACATGGATCCTATCTCGGATTTCGTGGCTTCCAGCCATTTGTCAGTATCTGGGCCCGCCATCGCTTCTTCATAGTTCGAAGGTTGACCATTGTCCAACAACATGATTTCCAGGACAGGGTTGCCGTACCACTCTGGTGCGGAACGTGTCCTTGTGGACCTGCGAAGTTCAGTAGCAACTTGATATGAAGTTTCATGATCATCATCATTAACTTCCTCTCTAGTCGGTGCAGGCACCTCAGGAACATTTTCCTGAGCTGCGCCACTCTCCGGTTCAAGAGGCAATACTTCATCAAGTTCTACTTTCCTCCCACTTACTTCTTTCGAGAGAAACTCTTTCTCTAGAAAGGATCCATTCTTGGCAACAAAGATTTTGTCTTCGGATCTGAGGTAGAAGGTATACCATATAGTTTCTTTAGGGTATCTATCAAGACGCATTATTCCGATTTGGGTTCGAGCTTTTCAGGTTGAAGTTTCTTCACATAAGCATCGCATCGCCAAACTTTTAGAAACGACAGCTTAGGTTTCTTCCCAAACCATAATTCATATGGTGTCGTCTCAACGGACTTCGACGGAGCCCTATTTATAGTGAATGCGGCAGTCTCTAAAGCATAGCCCCAAAATGACAGCGGTAGATCGGTAAGAGACATCATAGATCGCACCATATCCAATAGAGTGCGATTACGACGTTCGGACACACCATTACGCTGAGGTGTTCCAGGTGGCATGAGTTGTGAAACTATTCCACATTTCCTTAAGTGCGTGCCAAATTCGTGACTCAAATATTCTCCCCCATGATCTGATTGTAAGAACTTGATTTTCCTGTCATGTTGATTCTCAACCTCACTCTGAAATTCCTTAAACTTTTCAAAGGTCTCAGACTTGTGTTTCATTAAGTAGACATACCCATATCTACTAAAGTCATCAGTGAGGGTGAGAACATAACGATAGCCACCACGAGCCTCAACACTCATTGGACCGCACACATTAGTATGTATGATTTCCAATAAGTTGGTTGCTCGCTCCATTGTTCCGGAGAACGGAGTCTTGGTCATTTTGCCCATGAGCCATGGTTCGCACGTGTCAAATGATTCATAATCAAGAGACTCCAAAAGTCCATATGCATGGAGTTTCTTCATGCGTTTGACACCAATGTGACCAAGGCGGTAGTGCCACAAGTATGTGGGACTATCATTATCAACCTTACATCTTTTGGTATTCACACTATGAATACGTGTAACATCACGTTCGAGATTAAATAAGAATAAACCATTGACCATCGGGGCATGACCATAAAACATATCTCTCATATAAACATAACAACCATTATTCTCGGATTTAAATGAGTAGCCATCTCGTATTAAACGAGATCCTGATACAATGTTCATGCCCAAAGCTGGCACTAAATAACAATTATTGAGGTTTAAAACTAATCCCGTAGGTAAATGTAGAGGTAGCGTGCCGACGGTGATCACATCGACCTTGGAACCATTCCCGACGCGCATCGTCACCTCGTCGTTCGCCAGTCTCCGCTTATTCCGCAGCTCATGTTTTGAGTTACAAATATGAGCAACCGCACCGGTATCAAATACCCAAGAGCTACTACGAGTACTGGTAAGGTACACATCAATAACATGTATATCACATATACCTTTGGTGTTGCCGGCCTTCTTGTCCGCTAAGTACTTGGGGCAGTTCCGCTTCCAGTGACCACTTCCCTTGCAATAAAAACACTCAGTCTCGAGCTTGGGTCCATTCCTAGGCTTCTTCCCGGCAGCTTGCTTACCGGGCGCGACAACTCCCTTGCCGTCCTTCTTGAAGTTCTTTTTACCCTTGCCTTTCTTGAACTTAGTGGTTTTATTCACCATCAACACTTGATGTTCCTTTTTGATTTCCACCTCCGCTAATTTCAGCATTGAATATACCTCAGGAATGGTCTTTTCCATCCCCTGCATATTGAAGTTCATCACAAAGCTCTTGTAGCTAGGTGGGAGCGACTGAAGGATTCTATCAATGACTGCATCATCCGGGAGATTAACTCCCAGCTGAGACAAGCGGTTGTGCAACCCAGACATTTTGAGTATGTGCTTGCTGACGGAACTATTCTCCTCCATCTTACAACTATAGAACTTGTCGGAGACTTCATATCTCTCGACCCGGGCATGAGCTTGGAAAACCATTTTCAGCTCTTGGAACATCTCATATACTCCGTCTTGCTCAAAACGCTTCTGGAGCCCGGTTCTAAGCTGTAAAGCATGCCGCAGTGAACCAGGGAGTAATCATCAGCACGGGACTGCCAAGCGTTCATAACGTCTTGGTTTGCTGGGGGTGGTGCTTCACCTAGCGGTGCTTCAAGGACATATGCTTTCTTGACATCTATGAGGATGATCCTCAAGTTCCGGACCCAGTCCGTATAGTTGCTACCATCGTCTTTCAGCTTGGTTTTCTCTAGGAACGCGTTGAAGTTGAGGACAACATTAGCGTGGGCCATTTGATCTACAAGACATATTGTAAAGATTTTAGACCAAGTTCATGATAATTAAGTTCATCTAATCAAATTATTTAATGAACTCCCACTCAGATAGACATCCCTCTAGTCATCTAAGTGATACATGATCCGATTCAACTAGGTCATGTCCGATCATCACATGAGATGGACTAGTCATCACCAGTGAACATCTTCATGTTGATCGTATCTTCTATACGACTCATGTTCGACCTTTCGGTCTTCCATGTTCCGAGGCCATGTCTGTACATGCTAGGCTCGCCAAGTCAACCTAAGTGTTTTGCGTGTGTAAATCTGGCTTACACCCGTTGTATGCGAATGTTAGAACCTATCACACCCGATCATCATGTGGTGCTTCGGAACAAGGACCTTAGCAACGGTGCACAGTTAGGGGGAACACTTTCTTGAAATTATTGCGAGGGATCATCTTATTTATGCTACCGTCATTCTAAGCAAATAAGATGTAAAACATGATAAACATCACATGCAATCAAATACTGACATTATATGGCCAATATCATTTTGCTCCTTTTGATCTCCATCTTCGGGGCGCCATGATCATCGTCGTCACCGGCATGACACCATGATCTCCATCATCATGATCTCCATCATCGTGTCTTCATGAAGTTGTCTCGTCAACTATTACTTCTACTACTATGGCTAACGGTTAGCAATAAAGTAAAGTAATTACATGACGTATAAGTTGACATGCATGTCATAAATAAATTAAGACAACTCCTATGGCTCCTGCCGGTTGTCATACTCATCGACATGCAAGTCGTGATTCCTATTATAAGAACATGATCAATCTCATACATCACATATATCATTCATCACATACTTTTGGCCATATCACATCACACGACATATGCTGCAAAAACAAGTTAGACGTCCTCTAATTGTTATTGCAAGTTTTTTACGTGGCTGCTATAGGTTTCTGCAAGAACATTTCTTACCTACTCCAAAAACCACAACGTGATATGCCAATTTCTATTTACCCTTCATAAGGACCCTTTTCATCGAATCCAATCCGACTAAAGTGGGAGAGACAGACACCCGCTAACCACCTTATGCAACTAGTGCATGTGAGTCGGTGGAACCAGTCTCACGTAAGCGTACGTGTAAGGTCGATCCAGGCCGCTTCATCCCACGATGCCGCCGAATCAAGATAAGACTAGTAACGGCAAGTAAATTGACAAAATCGATGCCCACAACAACTTGTGTTCTACTCGTGCATAGGAACTAAGCATAGACCTAGCTCATGATGCCACTGTTGGGGATCGTAGCAGAAATTTAAAATTTTCTACGCATCACCAAGATCAATCTATGGAGTCATCTAGCAACGAGAGGGAGAGGAGTGCATCTAAGTAACTTTGTAGATCGCGAGCGGGAGCGTTCAAGAGAATGGGGTTGATGGAGTCGTACTCGTCGTGATCCAAATCACCGATGATCCTAGCGCCGAACGGACGGCACCTCCGCGTTCAACACACGTACGGAGCGAGGACGTCTCCCGCGCCTTGATCCAGCAAGGAGGATGGAGATGTTGAGGAAGAGGGCTCCAACAGCAGCACGATGGCATGGTGGTGGTGGAGCAGCAGTACTCCGGCAGGGCTTCGCCAACCTCTTGCGGAGGAGGCGAGGTGTTGGGGAGGGGAGGGGCTGCGCCTTGGATGTGGTGTGCAGCCCTCCCCTTGCTCCTCTATTTATAGGGGAAGGAGGAAGGGGGCCGGCCCCTCTAGATGAGATCTAGAGGGGGGGCGGCGGCCAAGGGGAGGGGGCTTGCCCCCAAGCAAGGGGGGCGCCCCCCTTAGGGTTTCCCCCCCAAACCTAGGCGCATGGGCCCAAGGGGGGATGCGCCCAGCCCATTTAGGGATGGTTCCCTTTCCTCTACAGCCCATTAGGCCCTCTGAGAGAGGCGACCCCTCCCGGTGGACCCCCGAAACCCCTCCGGTGGCCCCAGTACAATACCGATATGCCCCCGAACCTTTCCGGTGACCGTATGACAACTTCCTACATATAGGGGCATCTCCAGCCACGCCCCCAGGAAGGCCTCCCCAGGCTATTTTTTCACGCCGGCGCTGAAAAAACGGCCCAGTCGCGCCCCCAGGAGCCCGATTTTCGCCGGCTTGGGCCGAAAACAGCGCCGGCGGACCCAGGCCGAACCCAGCGCGCTGGGGGGTGCCCGGGGGCGCCGGGGCGAGCTGTTTTGGCGCGAAAAAGCCGCGGGCCAGCCGCGTTAGCGACTCGACGCCTCGTCTTCCCCCAACGGCCTTGGTTCCCGTGGGGAATCAATGGCAAGGTTGCCGCCGGTCAGCCTTGCCATTGATTCCTCACGGGCGGCGCGTCACGGGACGGCGCGCCGACGCCTCCCCTCCCTCGCACGCGTACACACGGGTGTGGTGCGGCTATAAAAGCCGGTGGCCTCCACTCGCCTGTGCCCACACCAGCCCCGCCCCTCGCCGCCGTCCAGCCCCTCCCTCTCCCTACCTCTCCCGAGCGCCGCCGCTCAGCCCCTCCCTCTACCTCTCCCGAGCCCGCCCAGCCCCGCCGTCGCCATGGCAGAACGCTTCCCCAGAGACGAGGCCGCAGCCAATGGATTCGGCCACCGTTCGCTCCGCGAACAGGAGTCCTGGCTCCTATTCCACGCGAACATCCCGGTGGCGTCGGACATGCGCGCCGGGCCGACGGGGTGGAGACTCAGTGCCGGGGGAGTGCCTATTCCCCCGTTGCCCGACGCTACGGCGAAGCCGAAGTACTTCGCCGAGGAAGTCGAGGTCGTGCGCCCCTCCCTCACCGACGTGCAACTCTCCCTCCCCCAGTACGCCGCCGATAGTCCAGCAGGGGCGCCCGCGTCAAGGAGGAGAAGGCCGACGACGACGATGGCGGCGACGGCGGCGACGACTTCAGCCCCTTTCTTTTTTTATATTAGGTTAATGTAATGAAAATGCGCGAATTTCGCCGAAATTTGCCATGTTTGACCGAAATTAACTAGTTTTTATCATAACTTCGCCGAACGGTCCTTCTTTTTTTTAATACGCGCCTTGGGGCGGCCCTGGGGGCCGACGGCTGGGGACCGACTCGCCCCCAGGGCCATTTTTTGCGCCGGCTCACCCCCAGGCGGCGCTTTTTGACGCCCCCTGGGGGCCAACAGCTGGAGATGCCCTAAATCTTCACCTCCGGACCATTACGGAACTCCTCGTGACGTCCGGGATCTCATCCGGGACTCCGAGCAACATTCGGTCATCACATACAAGTCTTCCTAATAACCCTAGCGTCATCGAACCTTAAGTGTGTAGACCCTACGGGTTCAGGAACCATGCAGACATGACCAAGACAACTCTCCGGCCAATAACCAACAGCGGGATCTGTATAGCCATGTTGGCTCCCACATGTTCCACGATGATCTCATCGGATGAACCACGATGTCAAGGATTCAAGCAATCCCGTATACAATTCCCTTTGTCAATCGGTACGTTACTTGCCCGAGATTCGATCGTCAGTATCCCAATACCTCGTTCAATCTCGTTACTGGCAAGTCACTTTACTCGTTCCGTAATGCATGATCTCGTGACCAACTACTTAGTCACACTGAGCTCATTATGATGATGCATTAACGAGTGGGCCCAGAGATACCTCTCCGTTATACGGAGTGACAAATCCCAGTCTCGATTCATGCCAACCCAACAGACACTTTTGGAGATACGTGTAGTGCACCTTTATAGCCACCCAGTTACGTTGTGACGTTTGGTACACCCAAAGCACTCCTACGGTATCCGGGAGTTGTACAATCTCATGGTCTAAGGAAATGATACTTGACATTCAGAAAAGCTCTAGCAGACGAACTACACGATCTTGTGCTATGCTTAGGATTGGGTCTTGTCCATCACATCATTCTCCTAATGATATGATCCCATTATCAATGACATCCAATGTCCATGGTCAGGAAATTGTAACCATCTATTGATCAATGAGCTAGTCAACTAGAGGCTCACTAGGGACATGTTGTGGTCTATGTATTCACACATGTATTACGATTTCCGGATAACACAATTATAACATGAACAATAGACAATTATCATGAACAAGGAAATATAATAATAACCATTTTATTATTGCCTCTAGGGTATATTTCCAACACATAGTTAGTAGCTAGATGGCTTCTTCTCTCTTTTTGGATCTCAATACAATGTTCTCCCCCTCTCTTGTGGAGAACTATTCGATGTAATCTTCTTTTTGCTGTGTGTTTGTTGAGACCGATGAATTGTGGGTTTATGTTCAAGTCTATCTATGAATAATATTTGAATCTTCTCTGAATTCTTTTATGTATGATTGGTTATCTTTGCAAGTCTCTTCGAATTATCAGTTTGGTTTGGCCTACTAGATTGATCTTTCTTGCAAGAGAAGTGCTTAGCTTTGGGTTCAATCTTGCGGTGTCCTTTCCCGGTGACAGTAAGGGTAGCAAGGCACGTATTGTATTGTTGCCATCGAGGATAACAAGATGGGGTTTTCTTCATATTGCATGAGTCTATCCCTCTACATCATGTCATCTTGCTTAAGGCGTTACTCTGTTTTTAACTTAATACTCTATATGCATGCTGGATAGCGGTCGATAAGTGGAGTAATAGTACTAGATGCAGGCAGGAGCCGGTCTACTTCTCTCGGACGTGATGCCTATATACATGATCATACCTAGATATTCTCATAACTATGCTCAATTCTGTCAATTGCTCAACAGTAATTTGTTCACCCACCATAGAATACTTATGCTCTCGAGAGAAGCCACTAGTGAAACCTATGGCCCCCGAGTCTATCTTTATCATATTGATCTCCTATTACTTAGTTATTTCCTTTGCTATTTACTTTGCCTTTATTTTACTTTGCATCTTTATCATAAAATTACCAAAAAAGTATCTTATCATATCTATCAGATCTCACTCTCGTAAGTGGCCTTATAGGGATTGACAACCCATATTTGCGTTGGTTGCGAGGATTTATTTGTTTTGTGCAGGTGTGAGGGACTCGCGCGTAGCCTCCTACTAGATTGATACCTTGGTTCTCAAAAACTGAGGGAAATACTTACGCTACTTTGCTGCATCATCCCTTCCTCTTCGGGGAAAACTAACGCAGTGCTCAAGAGGTAGCAGCGCCCTCCTGCCCCATGGCCGCTTCGTGTATTTCCAGACTTCGACTCCAAGTCTTCTGGATTGCTTTCGGTCCAAGAAAGATCATCGCGGAGGTTTCATTCCTTTTCTGCGAAACTCTAAAATAGGCAAAAAAACAGAAACTGGCATTGGGCCTCCGATGAATAGGTTAGTCCCAAAAATAAAGAGCATATTAAAGCCCATTAAACATCCAAAACAGATAATATAATAGCATGGAACAATAAAAAATTATAGATACATTGGAGTCGAATCAGAGGTGGGCTGCTCGGACACGCCGGCGCAGGCGGAGAAAAGGCGGAGTGCCGCCACACGCCGGAGAAGGAGGCAGAGCGCCCTGATCACTCACCGGAGGAGGAGGCGGAGGAGGAGGTGGAGTGCCCAGGCTCACCGGAGGAGGAGGAGGCGGAGGCGCCCAGTTTGGAAGGTTGATGAGCTCCTTCCACCATAGACATGGAGTCTTCAGAGCAAGACCCAGCCAAGTCTCCCCTTCACCGGTAGGGTGGTCAAGCTCGAGCTCCTCAAATCCCTTCGTTATTTCATCGACCATAACAATGGCATAGCCTTGTGGAATCGGCCGGCAGTGAAAAGTTGTGCCGGGTTCAGGAGGTGCAATAGAGCCGACATCCGCCTTGACTTTGAGGTGCTGCCATTGCGTCATAAGGTGGCAATCTTAAGCCTCCGTGATAGCATCCACGGGGTAGCTGGGAGCCATGAAGTCAGGATCCTGAAGCAGCTCGGTGGAAGCCACGCTGCTTCTCCACTGAGATGGCGGGGTAGCTTTTGGGGTAGCTTCGACAGGTTGCTGGCTGTCCTTGTCCTCTAGCGCTTGTACCCTTGCATGCAGCTTCTGCAGTTCGGTCTGCTCCACTTTCCTCCTCCTCTCCCGGGTTTTGTAACCGCCTGCGCCGGGAAACCCAACCTTCCATGAAATGGAGCCTGGCGTGCCTCGTGTCTGTCCAGGGTGCTCAGGATTACTGAGGCCCTATGTGAGCTCGTCGTTCTCTCTGTCGGGAATGAACGTCCCTTGCTGCGCTGCGGCGATATACTCCTGAAGCTTCGTGACGGGTATTTCCAGTTGCTGGTTTGCCCAAACGCACTTCCCTGTTTCAGGGTCCAATGTTCCCCCAACCCCGAAGAACCAAGTCCTTGAACAGTTTGGCCAGTGCAATGACTGTGGTTCGACCCCTTTATGAAGAAGGTCTTTCTCAGCCTTGTCCCACAACGGCCGGGCTTTGAGGTAGCCACCTGACCCCGTGCGATGGTGAAGCTCCTTCTTTGCAGCATTTTGTTTGTTTGTCGCTGACATATTCTTACTCTTCTCTGATGTCTTGTGGGCCACAAATGCATCCCATTGATCTCTTATCTTCTCAAATCAGGCGGTGAATTCTGGAGTCTTGTCTTTGTCGACAAACATTGTTTTCAACTCATTCTTCCATCTGCTGAATAGATGTGCCATCTTATTAAGAGCATGAGCCTTGACCAATGGCTCTATAACTGGCTTCTTCGGATACTCCTCTGGCGGTAGGGTGAAATTTTCCTTCAGTGCGGTCCAACGATCATCTTTCTGCCTATCGTTGACATAAGACACCTGAGGGTCTTTGTTCTTAGGCTTATACCATTGGTGGATGCTGATCAGTATCATGTCCCTAACAAGAACCCCACACTGAGCAGAAAGTGCTTCCTTGGTCTGGATGGGTTCAATCGGTTAACCATCACCCGCGATTGCTGTGATCGTGAACCTTTCATCCTGGCGCAACTTTTTCTTCGGGAAAACCATGACTTCATCATTAGCTAGAAATGACAGGTGCATAAGGGTACGAAGGTCTTCAAAGTTGTTTTGCAATTGAGTTCACGATAGAATAATTCACTTTTTGGTACAAAGTTCAGCAAGAGCCTTCCAAATATCGCTATTTGGAAGGCCTTTGCCGAAATTTGCACCAAAAGGTGAATTATTCTATCAGGAACTCCGTTCCAAAACAACTTTGAAGAGCTTCATAGCATCATATGCCTATTACTTCCAGCTAATGATGAAGCCATGGATTTCTTCAATACTTTGACAGACAACGTGACA
>NC_041392.1:52972404-52995540 GCF_002162155.2 Triticum dicoccoides | reverse complement strand
GAGAGATCAGAAAAAATTGGATCAACTTGTGCACATCCATAATGGGGCCATTCTTGATAAATCTGGACCCTCGACCCCTGGACGACCCTCAACCCTCGACCCCTCGGCGACCCTCGACCTCTACACTACTTCACGACCCTCAAACGCTAGGCGATCAATGACCCTCTACCCTAGTTCCCGACCCTCGTGTCCCTCATGTTACATTTGTCTAGTGTCAAAGGATTCAACAAACCATGTCTTCATCATGAGGCGAAAGTAACAGATGCATGATGGTAAGAAGCTCTTGAAAGTAATTTTGGAACGGAGTCCCAGATAGGATAATTCGCTTTTTGGTACAAAGTTCAGCAAGAGCCTTCTAAACATCACTATTTGGAAGGCATTTGCTGAAATTCGTACCAAAAGGCGACTTATCCTATCCGGGACTCCGTTCCAGAATAACTTTGGAGAACTTCGTACAATCATGCCCCGGTAACTTCTGGCTAATGATGAAGCCATGGATTTCTTCAATACTTCGACACAAGGCAACCTCTCGACCCCTCGGTGTTCCTCGACCCTCGACGACCCTCGACCCTCGAACCCTCGACCCCTCGGTGACCCTCTACCCTAGTTCCCGACCCTCGACCCTCAATCCCTCGGCGACCCTCGATTCCTCGATGACCCTCGACCCTCTACCCTAGTTCCCGACCCTCGAACCCTCGGCGATCCTCGACACCCTCGTTCCCGATAAAAATTTAAGAAGAGGAAGGAGAAGAAAACAAAAGAGGAGAAAAAGAAAAAAAGGAGAAGAAGAAGGAATAGAGGAGATTTATCTATTTTTTCTTCTTCTCCTCTATTCTTTCTTCTTCTCCTTTTTTTCGTCTTCTTCCTTCTTCCTTCTTCCTCTTTTCTTATTTTTTCTTTTTCTCCTATTTTCCTCTCCTTCTCCTTTTCTTTTTCTTTTTGTTTTTCTTCTTCTTTCTTATTTCTTTTTACTTCTTCCGATCCTCGACAACTAACCTAAAATGCACTAAATCAACTAGCCTAAAATGCACTAACCTAAAATCGAATCTACTAACAACCTAAATAAAAAATTAATACATATATGAAAAAACATATATGAACAAAAAAATTCATCATTCATCTCATTTTGTACATCCATGCATACATATGAACAAAAAAACATCATATATATGATCATCTATGAAGAAAAAAGCATATATATGATCAAATAGGGGAGGAAAAGGGGGCCGGCTGCCGGACCGAACGGGGAGGGGCGGCGCACATCGTCGGGGCAGGGCACATGCGCGGGGCAGCGCGTCAATAGCGAGCTCGGGGAAGGGCAGGGCGGACACGACGAGCTCGGGGTAGGGCACAAGGGTGCGGCGGCGGCTAGGATATGGCGAGCTCGGGGAAGGGCAGGGGCGAGGGCGTCGACGGCGAGCACTGGTAGGGGCGCGGCGGTGGAGTGTCGACGGCGAGCTCGGGGCAGGGCGAGGGGCGCGGCGGCAAGCACGGGCAGGCTGGCGTCGTTAGGGGGCAATTGGCGATGAAACTGTCAAATTTTCTAAGTGCGGGCTTATATACCCACACCATTGGTCCCGGTTCGTGGCACAAACCGATACGAATGCCCCCCTTTGAAAGGACGGGAAGCAGAGACCTTTGGTCCCGGTTGGTGGCACCAACCGGGACTAAAGGTGGGCTTTCGTCCCGGTTGGTGCCACCAACCGGGACGAAAGGGTGGCTCAGCGGTGGTGTGGTGGGAGTTTAGTCCCACCTCGCTAGCTGAGGGAGCTCATGACCTGTTTATAAGCTGCGTTGCTGCAGAGGTGCATAGCTCCTCTCTAATTGCAGGCACTACTTGCCTACTGAGGGAGTCCAGGATTAGGGGGTGTCCGGGTAGCCGGACTATACCTTCAGCCAGACTCCTGGACTATGAAGATACAAGATTGAAGACTTCGTCCCGTGTCCGGATGGGACTTTCCTTGGCGTGGATGGCAAGCTTGGCGATGCGGATATTCAAGATCTCCTACCATTGTAACCGACTCTATGTAACCCTAACCCTAGCCGGTGTCTATATAAACCGGAGGGTTGTAGTCCGTAGGCAATCAACTCCATATACAACAATCATACCTTAGGCTAGCTTCTAGGGTTTAGCCTCCTTGATCTCGTGGTAGATCTACTCTTGTACTACCGATATCATCAATATTAATCAAGCAGGATGTAGGGTTTTACCTCCATCAAGAGGGCCCAAACCTGGGTAAAACATCGTGTTCCCTGCCTCCTGTTACCATCCGGCCTAGACGCACAGTTCGGGACCCCTTACCCGAGATCCGCCGGTTTTGACACCGACATTGGTGCTTTCATTAAGAGTTCCTCTGTGCCATCACAATCAGGAAGGGTGCCTCCTCCCGTCTTCAAAGACGCCTCGTTGCTAAGGGAGCCTTGGCTGTCAGCCAAACCCTCCGGCTAGGTGGTTTCCTCATGACCGCCTGTTCGGCTGTTGCACCGACGGTGACTTCTCGGGTCATCAAAAGCAACCTACACATCAGCTCGGAGCTCGTCGAGCAGCTAGATCCAATGGAGCTCTCTTCCGTAAACAAGCTCTTGGATCGCATCGCCGCCCTGGGGGTCGCTACGGATTACGACCAGTTTGGGCTTAAACCCGATCTAAGAGAAATTAACTCTCCCCAAGTCACTCACCACGTTGCCGTGGTAGAGACGTAGTGCGGCGACCCTTCATCTATCTTAAGGACTAGCTACGTCCGAATTCCCGACCCCTCCAAGCCGGATACCCGCGGAATGGGAGATGTAACTCAAGACCTGAGCTTAGGATCAGGCAACGGGCCATATTCACTGGACAACATCCAAGAATCCGAACTTCAGAGTTCAGAAACTCTTCGGCCTCCGAATCTTGGATTGGGTGAGGTTTCAGATTCAATGACACCCGCCCACCCGATCATAAGCGATCTCTCCCAAATCAGGCAGAGGCCCGAGGAAACAGTACATCATTACTGGGCCAGATTCCTCCTGGTTATGAACAGGATAAAGGATTGCCGCGAGGAAGACGCAATCTCAATTTTCTGCAGTAATTGCACGGACAAGGGAATCCTTAACGCTGTAAGTCGTCGTGATATCACACGCTTCGCTGACTTGGCGTCCATAGTACAAAAATACTGAGCGATGGAAAGCGCCTAGAAAACCGAAATAAATTTTTGGGATAATCCGGCCTTGAATAGTAATCCCGTCCGAACTAAGAGGGTGCATCATTACAGGACACCCGGGATAAACACCAAAAAGCCAAAACCCTCTACAGGGCATGGAACCGTACTGGAAATATGGCTTGATGGACCCTGTAGAATTCACAGTACAGAGGACGCCACACCAACTCACAGCCTTAGAGCATGTTGGATACTCCGGCAGGTGGCCAAAATCGGCGAGGACCTCTTAATTCCAGAGGCCCCAGAAAGCCAGCCCAAGGACACCAGCACCGTTCTCACAGTCTTCGAGACTTTCGCATCAAACAATGTGCGAAACAGAACACTCCGCAGCCTCGCCGAAGTCTATCAAGTTGCAACAACAAATCCATGGAGCGACACTGCCATTACCTTCAACGCAAGTGATGAACCTAGATTCCGAACAGCCCGAGCACCAGCCGCATTGGTCCTCAGTCCCATAGTGGACGGCTTTCGCCTCACCAAGGTGCTCATGGATGGAGGCAGCGGACTGAACCTCATTTATGAGGAAACCCTTCAAAAAATGGAAATATACTGGAACCGCATTGAGTGAAGCAGCACAACCTTTAAAGGAATAATCCCCAGTCGGGAAGCGTGCTGCACAGGAAAAATCACACTAGATGTGGTGTTCGGCACGCCGGATAATTACAGGTCCGAAGAAGTCACGTTTCAGGTGGCCCCGTTCAAAAGCGGATATCACGCTTTACTAGGGCGGGAAGCATTCACAATCTTCCAAGCAATACCCCATTACGGGTACATGAAGCTTAAGATGCCCGGGCCGAACGGAATTATCACTCTAGCTAGTGATCCGGACATAGCACTCCGCGCCGAAAACAAGACGACCGCATTAGCCCTTGAGGCACTATCCGAAGCCTTAGCGGCCGAGGAACTAACTGCGCTACGCTCCACGGTTAACAGGGATGATGTGATACTCGACAAGAGATCCAAATCCACATCCTTCAAGCCAGCTGACGAAATAGTCAAATTCCAGGTCCATCCAACGGACCCCAATAAAACAGCTTCCATCGGGGCACGACTGAACCCTGATGTAGACGCCGCACTGCGAGAGTTCCTACGAGAGAACTGGGATATTTTCGCCTGGCACCCTTCAGACATGCCAGGGATCCCACGCAGGCTGGCCGAACACAGCTTAAATATCCTAAAAGGATTCAAACCTGTCAAACAAGCCCTTCGGCATTTTTCCAAACCCAATAGACATGCTATGGGAGAGCAGCTAGCCAAGCTATTGGAGGCTGGATTCATTATAGACATAAAACATCCGAACTCGCTAGCAAACCTAGTGATGGTACCAAAGAAGGACAAATCTTGGCGCCTGTGTGTCGATTTTAAAGACCTTAACAAGGCTTTCCCAAAGGATCCCTTCCCCCTCCCCTGTATCGATCAAATTATCGATGCCACAGCAGGACACGATTTGTTGTGTTTCCTCGACGCATACTCCGGTTACCATCAAATCAAGATGGCAGAATCAGACCAAGCTGCAACAGCATTCATCACACCATACGGCCCATTCTGCTTCAACACAATGCCCTTCGGGCTGAAAAATGCCGGTGCAACATATCAGCGCATGATCCAGACATGTCTGCCAAACCAGATCGGCAAAACAATGGAGGCGTATGTGGATGACGTGGTCGTCAAATCAAGACATGTCGAATCCCTAGTAAACGACTTGAGGCTTACATTCGATAACCTCCGAAAATATGACATCAAGCTCAACCCAGAAAAATGCGTCTTCGACGTTCCAGCCGGAAAGCTCTTGGGCTTCATTGTATCCGGTAGAGGAATTGAAGCAAACCCAGCCAAGATCCGAGCTTTGTCACAATTGGATGTCCCAAAGGACCTTAAACAAATACAAAAATTAACCGGATGCGTGGCGGCTTTAAGCCGCTTCATCTCCCGCCTGGGAGAAAAGGCACTACCCCTCTATCGCCTCCTTCGGCGCACCGAACACTTCGAGTGGACGGATGCCGCCACGGCCGGACTTGATGAAATAAAAGCCATATTGGCAACAAACCCAGTCTTGGCCGCGCCGAACACCAACGAACCAATGTTATTGTACATTGCAGCAACACATCAAGTTGTTAGCGCAGTGCTCGTTGTCGAGCAGGAAACGGATGGACACAAATTCCCCCTTCAAAGGCCGGTCTACTACGTATCCACTGTCCTCAATCCATGCAAATCACGGTACCCACATTATCAAAAGATTGCATACGCGGTATTCATGGCATCCCAGAAGCTACGACACTACTTTCAAGAGTGTCCCATAACAGTAGCCTCGGAAGTACCACTCAACGATATTATCAACAACCGCGATGCAACGGGCCGGATTGCAAAATGGGCCATCGAACTTCTCCCGTTCGATATAACCTATAAGCCACGGCGAGCTATTAAATCACAAGTTTTGGCTGACTTCGTCGCAGAATGGACGGAGGCCGGGCTCCCTAAAGACTACGGCACATATTCAAACTGGATTATGCATTTCGACGGCTCCAAAATGTTGGCCAGACTGGGGGCTGGCGTCGTCCTGACGTCCCCCACAGGAGACACAGTCCAACATGTGCTCCAGATCATGTACACAGATTCCAACAATGCAGCCGAATATGAGGCCCTCCTACATGGTCTCCGGATAGCAGTATCCATGGGTATCCAGCGCCTAGAGGTACGCGGGGATTCAAACCTCGCGACATCCCAAATAAATGGAGACTTCGACGCCAAGGACCCAAAAATGGCAGCTTACCGCAACGCCGTCCTAAAAACGTCAGCTCAGTTTGAAGGGCTGGAGTTTCACCATATAGCCCGAGAAAACAATCAAGCAGCGGACGTCCTGGCACGCATCGGAGCAAAACACGATGCAGTCCCCCCCAACATCTTTTTGGAAAGATTGTTCAAGCCATCCGTAGCATGGGAGGGGGAACCCTCAAATAGCAGCCCGGACCCAGCCGCACCATTCGACGCCGAATAATCTGACACAATTGGAGGCTCTGCCAATGAAATTACACCTTCAGCCCACGTAATAATGGTGGTTATCGCCCCGTGGACAGAACCATTCCTAGCCTACCTTACTAGGCAAGAACTCCCGGAGGACCAAAACGAGTCCCGCTGCATAGTGCGGCGATCTAAAGCCTATAAAGTCTAGGAGGGAGAGCTTTATAAGAAAAGCACTACCGGAGTCCTTCAAAGGTGCATCTCCGAAGAGGAAGGGCGGAACCTTCTGGCTGAAATTCATGCCGGACTCGATGGTCACCACGCCGCTGCTCGGTCCCTTGTTAGCAAGGCTTTCCGTACAGGCTTTTATTAGCCGACGGCCCGGGCAGACGCTCAGGACCTAGTCCAACGATGCGCTGGTTGCCAACTTTTCGCCAACCAAAGCCATATGCCACCCACCGCACTCCAAACTATACCCATCACCTGGCCTTTTGCGGTCTGGGGGCTTGACATGGTCGGACCCCTTAAAGGTGGGACCGATAGGAAAAAATACTTACTGGTCATGGTGGATAAATTCACCAAATGGATAGAAGCCAAGCCTGTTAAAACGGCCGAATCCGGACCTGTGATAGACTTCATATCTGGGGTTGTACACCGTTATGGCGTCCCCCACAACATCATAACCGATAACGGTACAAACTTTACTGCCGACGAGGTAAAACTCTGGTGCAAAAACATGGGCATCAAGCTCGATTATGCTTCCGTCTATCACCCACAAACCAACGGCCAGGTCGAACGTGCAAATGGTCTTATCATGAGCGGCATTAAACCCAGACTGGTGCGGTCCCTCAAGGAATCTAACACGCACTGGGTAGAGGAGCTCGACTCCGTGCTATGGGGGCTGCGGACCACGCCAAATCGCACCACCGGATACACACCATTTTTTATGGTGTACGGTGCAGAGGCAGTTCTGCCCTACGACATAATTCATGACTCACCTAGAGTGCGCATGTATGAAGAAAGAGAAGCCGAGCTCGATCGACAGGACAACTTGGACGCCTTGGAGGAGGAGCGTGACATGGCAAAAGCCCGTTCCGCATTTTATCAACAGCAGGCCCGAAGATATCAAAGCAGAGAAGTACGGGCCAAAAATTACAATGTTGGCGAACTAGTTATACGCCTACCGGATAAGAAAAAGGACAAACTCAAGCCCAAGTGGGAAGGTCCATTCATAATCGACCAAGTCCTGACTGGTGGGGCGTACCACCTGCGAGATGCCTCGGATAACAGACTCGAGCCGAACCCGTGGAAAGCCACCCGTCTTCGAAGATTCTATGCCTAGCGCCGGACTCTTTGTTCGTCTCCTTCCTCTGTCCATTTTTTGCATTTTTCTGTCTTACTTTTCTCTCCTTCCCCTCTTTTCTTTTATAGCCCTTAAAGGCTCATCTAGTGATGCGCACTCGCGCTCATTAAACCTGGGGGCTTCTTTAACAGAAGCTTATTTATATGGGCTTCACGCCCAACACATGCGTCAAACTTCCGCATGTACCTTTTTTCTTCACCATTATATGCATCGATATGACTTAAGTTTTGGCCAAGCTGGGTTGCCTGGCTCCTGTGCTTACCCCTACGTTCCCGATTGTTCGGCTAGGCGGTAAAGGGAGCACCTCTACGATTGTTACTGCCGGGTCAGCCGGATGTGTACCTCAGACTGGGTGAAGCTGAAAGCTAGCGTTCTTAAGGGAATATTCGGTCGGTGAAATAAAATATGATCTTTTTACTCATTTTTGCACCTCAGATGCTTTTTTTCTGCGTCTCTTCACACAGTCCGGACATGCACCTTAGGGCATGCCTCCCAGCGAAAGGAACCCTTGACGGAACTATTCTCTCTGGAAGATGTTTCTTACTAACCATGTAATATAACATAACTAGTTGGGCACTTGCCTGATAAAGCACTGATGACCCCTACGCCTGGTCTCCACGCATACCCCGGTTCTTATATAACCGCTAGGGTATTCGGACACACTTCGGACCATTAGGTCCCGAGGTTGAAGCGAAAAGGTCGGCAACGACAAACGATCTACAATCCGGCTAGAAGGCATTATACATGTCAATTCAAAATTACACAGTCATTCTGACTGATTGAATTCCTCTTCTATACCAACTAACAGGCTGTCTAATTTACAGTCCTGCTGGGAATACTTCGCGGCCAACTCTACTTGGCCGTATACTAAGCTTACAGGGATCTCCTTCCCGTCAGGCCCCACTGGTCCGACCTCGGCCATGTGGTTTGGGTCAGACTTCGTAAAACGGGTCTTCACCATGGCCCAGGCCTCCCTAGCGCCTTGTTGGCAGGCCGATATCTTCCACAACCGGAAGCGCCGCCGAGCTCCCTTCATCTTGTCCCCAAGCTCTCCAAGGCCCTCGGGCACGGAGTGGGCAGGCCATAAGGCTTGGGCAATACCCCGCATCGCCTGCCAAATTCGCTCGTGCAGTTGCAAGAGTTCGGGAAGAAGGTCACCCGTAGAACCGGGTATCTCCTCTTCAGGACGACCTGTGAGCATACCTACAGACATTACTCTGTTAGTCGACTTCCTCGCCGAACCTTTTTTTCGAAGTTCGTTCAAGCACTTACTAAAAATGCCGCGTTGAAGCCGCTGATTCTCCTGCGTGGAGTTCGACAGCTAGCCACGAACATCTTTAAGTTCGACGTCCAGCTTGGTGTTGGCATCCTGAAGATTATTCTTCTCTCGCCTCACCTTTGTCAACGTACTCTCACCGGCCTTTAGCCGGCGTAAGAGTTTTTGCTTGTCCGGATCGAGTCCGGCGCCATCTGCAATATGATTTGTCAAATTTGCACCCACACCACACAATACTAATCTTTCGAAGTGTATCTTACTTGATGGGGTCTCTTTGGGCTCCCCTGCTGCGGCTAGTGCGGCTTCTAGTTGGGCCTTGCACTTTTCCAGCTCCTGGGACAGTACGGTATTCTTCTCTGTAAGAACCTGCATATTAAATGATCCTTAAATCAGTTTCTCTAACTGCTTCAAGTCTCGGGGGCTACTAGCATATATATGTTTAACCAAAATTTCCTTACCGTATGTCTTTTACATACTGCTCCGTGGCTCTGGCTAAACCATTTTGAGCGGCACGGAGGTACGCATCTCCCGAATTAAAGGCATCTAAAGCCTCTTGGGAGAAGCAAGCATCGTGTAGAACTGTCCGGCGACGCCTGTGGTTCATGGCACTCTCCACTTCAGAATTTGTGGCAGACAGCCTGTCCGCATCCTCTGTCGGAGGAGCGTCCGGTGCGCGCCTTGTGCTCGCCTCCGCTTCCTGGCCAAACATTGGAGCCTGGCTGGTGGAGGCACGATTGGCAACCTCTCTGGATGTAGTCCGGCGAGGTCTCTTCGTTCTGAAGATAGCACGAACATTAATATGCCCTGACAGAATAACACCACCGAAACAAAGGGTGCGCTATACCTTTGCGCCGGCATCTCAGTCCGGACTGCATTCCTTTTTGTCCCACGGGGCCCTGCGGCCCCTCGTTGGCTAGCCGCCGCAGGTTCGGCTTCCTGCCTCGGAAATCTCCCCTGCAAAACACGATTGTCGTCAGAAACACCGGAATACGTGAGAGTGGAATCTCTCTCAAGGGAATGAGACTCCGGTTTCTGTCACCTGGGAGGCCGGGATTAACCCTGGGTAATCAGCCGTGATGGCTACCAAGTTATTGTCCTTTCTTAGCTGATGGAACACCCCGTCGATAAGCTCCACCGATATGTCCGGATCCTCTTCGGAGTCCGGATCGAGGGACCATTCTGGGTCCTCGGGTTGTGGAGGAGGGCTGTTTATTTCCTTAACAGCCCGGCGTAGTTCCTGTGTTGAAGTCGTTAGACTAAATATTTAACAATGGGAATACAAAATGAATGGACAAGTAAATGCGACCGCTTACCCAGCTTGGTGGATTACGCATAGAGAATCCACCCTGTGGGTTGACGCGGAGAAATTCCTCCTCTTCTCCCTTATACAAAGTGGACAAGGTCTTTAGTAGAGAGGCAGCCGAATCCGGCCCCTTACGGCCGTAGCGGGTGGCGTCGTCCTCCCCGTTGAAGTCCCACATGCGGTGGCTTCTATACTGAAGTGGTTGCACCCCCCGCATAATGCATTCGGCCATAACCCCGATCATGGTCAGTCCGGAATGGGCTAACAATCTTATTCGGCCCATCAGGTAAATGATGTCCCTGTCACTTTCCCCTTGAGGGCTCCGTGGACGCCAGCTCAGGCGCTTCTTTAAGGGAGCACTATCGAACTCAGGAAGGCCGATCCGAACAAGATCCGGTAGCAGGACGTCCTCTATATAAAACCATTCCGAAGGCCAGTCTTCGGATGCCTTCTTTGGGGTTCCGGATAGATATCCGGTCCCGGCGATGCACCACACTTCGGCTCCGCCCACTTGATACATTGACCCCCCCCCCTTAGAGCGGGGCACCAGGCAGAATAACCTCTTCCACAGCGCGAAATGAGCCTCAACACCCAGGAATAGCTCACAAAGGGCGACGAAGCCCGCGATATGTAATATAGAGCCGGGCGTGAGATTGTGCAGCTGGAGGCTATAGAACTCCAGAAGCCCGCAGAGAAATGGCAGACTTCGTAAAACGGGTCTTCACCATGGCCCAGGCCTCCCTAGCGCCTTGTCGGCAGGCCGATATCTTCCACAACCGGAAGCGCCGCCGAGCTCCCTTCAGCTTGTCCGCAAGCTCTACAAGGCCCTCGGGCACGGAGTGGGCAGGCCATAAGGCTTGGGCAATACCCCTCATCGCCTGTCGAATTCGCTCGTGCAGTTGCAAGAGTTCGGGAAGAAGGTCACCCGTAGAACCGGGCATCTCCTCTACAGGACGACCTGTGAGCATACCTACAGACATTACTCTGTTAGTCGACTTCCTTGCCGAACCTTTTTTTCGAAGTTCGATCAAGCACTTACTAAAAATGCCGCGTTGAAGCCGCTGATTCTCCTTCATGGAGTTCGACAGCTGGCCACGAACATCTTTAAGTTCGACGTCCAGCTTGGTGTTGGCATCCTGAAGATTATTCTTCTCTCGCCTCACCTTTGTCAACGTACTCTCACCGGCCTTTAGCCGGCGTAAGAGTTTTTGCTTGTCCGGATCGAGTCCGGCGCCATCTGCAATATGATTTGTCAAATTTGCACCCACACCACACAATACTAATCTTTCGAAGTGTATCTTACTTGAGGGGGTCTCTTTGGGCTCCCCCGCTGTGGCTAGTGCGGCCTGTAGTTGGGCCTTGCACTTTTCCAGCTCCTGGGACAGTACGGTATTCTTCTCTGTAAGAACCTGCATATTAAATGATCCTTAAATCAGTTGCTCTAACTGCTTCAAGTCTCGGGGGCTACTGGTGTATATATGTTTAACCAAAATTTCCTTACCCGTATGTCTTTTACATACTGCTCCGTGGCTCTGGCTAAACCATTTTTAGCGGCACGGAGGTATGCATCTCACGAATTAAAGGCATCTAGAGCCTCTTGGGAGAAACAAGCGTCGCGTAGAACTACCCGGTGACGCCTGTGGTTCATGGCACTCTCCACTTCAGAATTTGTGGCAGACAGCCTGTCCGCATCCCCTGCGGAGGAGCGTCCGGTGTGCGCCTTGTGCTCGCCTCCGCTTCCTGGCCAAACGTTGGAGCCTGGCTGGTGGAGCCGCGATTGGCAACCTCTCCGGATGTAGTCCGGCGAGGTCTCTTCGTTCTGAAGATAGCACGAACGTTAATATGCCCTGATAGAATAACACCACGAAAACAGAGGGTGCGCTATACCTTTGCGCCGGCATCTCAGTCCGGACTGCATTCCTTTTTGTCCCACGGGGCCCTGCGGCCCCTCGTTGGCTAGCCACCGCAGGTTCGGCCTCCTGCCTCGGAAATCTCCCCTGCAAAACACGATTGCCGTCAGAAACACCGGAATACGTGAGAGTGCAATCTCTCTCAAGGGAATGAGACTCCGGTTTCTGTCACCTGGGAGGCCGGGATTAACCCTGGGTAATCAGCCGTGATGGCTACCAAGTTATTGTCCTTGCTTAGCTGATGGACCACCCCGTCGATAAGCTCCACCGATATGTCCGGATCCTCTTCGGAGTCTGGATCGAGGGACCATTCTGGGTCCTCGGGTTGTGGAGGAGGGCTTTTTATTTCCTTAACAGCCCGGCGTAGTTCCTGTGTTGAAGTCGTTAGACTAAATATTTAACAATGGGAATACAAAACGAATGGACAAGTAAATGCGACCGCTTACCCAGCTTGGTGGATTAAGCATAGAGAATCCACCCTGTGGGTTGACGCGGAGAAATTCCTCCTCTTCTCCCTTATACAAAGTGGACAAGGTCTTTAGTAGAGCGGCAGCCGAATCCGGCCCCTTACGGCCGTAGCGGGTGGCGTCGTCCTCCCCGTTGAAGTCCCACATGCGGTGGCTTCTATACTGAAGTGGCTGCACCCCCCGCATAATGCATTCGGCCATAACCCCGATCATGGTCAGTCCGGAATGGGCTAACAATCTTATTCGGCCCATCAGGTAAATGATGTCCCTGTCACTTTCCCCTTGAGGGCTCCGTGGATGCCAGCTCAGGCGCTTCTTTAAGGGAGCACTATCGAACTCAGGAAGGCCGATCCGAACAAGATCCGGTAGCAGGACGTCCTCTATATAAAACCATTCCGAAGGCCAGTCTTCGGATGCCTTCTTTGGGGTTCCGGATAGATATCCGGTCCCGGCGATGCACCACACTTCGGCTCCGCCCACTTGATACATTGACCCCCCCCCCCCTTAGAGCGGGGCACCAGGCAGAATAACCTCTTCCACAGCGCGAAATGAGCCTCAACACCCAGGAATAGCTCACAAAGGGCGACGGAGCCCGCGATATGCAATATAGAGCCGGGCGTGAGATTGTGCAGCTGGATGCCGTAGAACTCCAGAAGCCCGCAGAGAAATGGATGAATTGGAAATCCAAGTCCTCTTATGAGATAAGGGACGAGGCACACCCGCTCTCCTTTGGCAGGATTGGGGGTGCTCTTCGCTTGCTCTCCACCATTATAGGTGGCGAGTCTGGCTCGGACCGAGACCATATAGGCCTGAGGGAGAAATCCCTTGGCCTGAAGCGACACTAGCTCGCTGTGCGGGATGGAGCACCTCTCCCAGTCTCCAGGTTTAGGACTGGAAGGGCGAGAGGAGGAGCTGTGACGGCTGGCCATGTTGGAATGTACCTTTGCTCGAGGCGCTCTGATGATTACTCGCGGGGAGGAGAAGGTGTGGTTTGGGTCTGAATCCCCATCCCATTAAATAGGCGGCTCGTTTATGCGGCTAGGGGTGTGAATGTAAAAACACCCCGAATTTTCACATTCGTTTGACACGTGGAAGATGGCCATTATTGGGCGTGGAAGCCAAGGTGCGCTACATTACAAAAATCGGATGTTATTCAACAGGTACACGGAATTTGGAGAAGAACCCGCCTTGCAATGCCGAAGATAATCTGCGTGCCGGACTCGTCGTCATTGAAGCCTGGTTCGGGGGCTACTGAGGGAGTCCTGGATTAGGGGGTGTCTGGGTAGCCGGACTATACCTTCAGCCGGACTCCTGGACTATGAAGATACAAGATTGAAGACTTCATCCCGTGTCCGGATGGGACTTTCCTTGGCGTGGAAGGCAAGCTTGGCGATGCGGATATTCAAGATCTCCTACCATTGTAACCGACTCTATGTAACCCTAACCCTAGCCGATGTCTATATAAACCGGAGGGTTGTAGTCCGTAACTCCATATACAACAATCATACCATAGGCTAGCTTCTAGGGTTTAGCCTCCTTGATCTCGTGGTAGATCTACTCTTGTACTACCCATATCATCAATATTAATCAAGCAGGACGTAGGGTTTTACCTCCATCAAGAGGGCCCGAACCTGGGTAAAACATCGTGTTCCCTGCCTCATGTTACCATCCGGCCTAGACGCACAGTTCGGGACCCCCTACCCGAGATCCGCCGGTTTTGACACCGACACCTACCCTTGTCACTGCCGTGCTGGGCCTATTGGGCCGGTAGGCCTGCATCCTGGCCCATGTACATACGGGTTTCTAGTCGTATGCAGGCCGTGTGGCCTAGTAGGCGATATTTTTTAAAAAATCTAGTATTTTTGTTTTGATTTTTTGCATTATTTATTTTCTTTTGTTTTTTGCTTTATTTTTTAAATTCTTTTTGCTTTTAGGTCAGAAAAAATATAAACTTTCTGTTAGTGCCATTAGTTTTCCAATTTGAATAGTTTAAATTTGAATTCTTTGAAATTTGTGTGAATCACTAGTTTGTGATTAACTTTACTATAAAAATATATTTTGGAGTGATTATTTTTCCTACTATTTAATATTACTGTGTTTTATCATTATATTCAAAAATAGTTTTTGTTAATTTAGTTTCTAACAAAAAAATCTTTATGATAATTCTTTTTGTTATTAAAGTTTCTAACAAAAAAGTCTTTATGAAAAGCACTTCAGATGAATTCTGAAGACCTCAAAAATTGGCATGGTATCATCATTGCACCCACATAGCATGCGCTAAAAATTTGAGAGCATTACGGCAAAAACTGGATGCACTTCGTGTACAAAATGAACAATCTCTTTCGAAGTATCAGGGTTTCGGACGAAAACTCATCTGTTACAAAGGGATTTCATTTTTTTGAACTTATTTTAACTCCAAACTTTTTGTGTATTCAAAATGCACCATTCAAAGCCACATCATCAATTTTCAACCCTTTTTGACTTCATTTGTTATTTTTCATGCATTCACTGATTTTCTTGAGCTAATTGACCCTGAAATTGAAAAGCACTTCAAATGAACTCTGAAGAGGTTGAAAATTGGCATGGTATCATCATTTCACCCACATAGCATGTGCTAAAAAGCTGAGAGGGTGAAGGCAAAAACTGGATGCCCTTCGTGTACAACATTGGATAATCTCTTTCGAAGTATTAGGGTTTCGGACGAAAACTCATCTGTTACAAACAGATTTCATTTTTTTGAACTTATTTGAACTCTAGACTTTTTGTGTGTTCAAAATGCACCATTCAAAGCCACATCATCAATTTTCAACCATTTCTGACTTCATTTGTTATTTGTCATGCATTCACTGATTTTTTGAGCTAAATGACCCTGAAATCGAAAAGCACTTCAGATGAACTCTGAAGAGGTTGAAAATTGGTATGGTATCATCATTTCACCCACATAGCATGTGCTAAAAAGTTGAGAGGGTTACGGTAAAAACTGGATGCCCTCTGTGTACAAAAAGGACAATCTCTTTCGAAGTATCATGGTTTTGGACGAAAACTCATCTATTACAAAGGGATTTCTTTTTTTGAACTTATTTGAACTCCAAACTTTTTGTGTGTGCAAAATGCACCATTCAAAGCCACATCATCAATTTTCAACCCTTTCTGACTTCATTTGTTATTTTTCATGCATTTTCTGATTTTTTGAGCTATATGACCCTGAAATTGAAAAGCACTACAAATGAACTCAGAAAAGGTTGAAAGTTGGCATGGTATCATCATTTCACCCACATAGCATGTGCTAAAAAGTCGAGAGGGTTATGGCAAAAAATGGATGCACTTCATGTACAAAACGGACAATCTCTTTCGAAGTATCAAGGTTTAATACGAAAACTCGTCTGTTACAAAAGGCATTTCATTTCTTCACATGTAACTGCAGTGATATTCTAGATCAAAGGCATCATCATAATAGTTGTGGAGAGAAAGTCTTCACTTTTTCTTCGCTTGTGTCCTTTGCTTATTGCGCCGTAACCATGGATATTCTTCATCACTTAACAGGGTGCTTGGGTCAGCCTTGACTTTGAAGGGAGGAATTTTCATGGAACTTTTCATAATCTTCAGACATGTCTGTCTTGCCCTCCAATCCCATGATGTCTCTTTTTCCTGAAAGAACTATGTGGTGCTTTGGCTCATCGTATGATGTATTCACTTCCTTATTTTTATATTTTTCTCGGTTTGGTGGACATGTCCTTCACATAGAAAACCTGCGCCACATCATTGGCCAGGACGAACGGTTCATCTGTGTACCCAAGATTGTTCAGACCCACTGTTGTCATTCCGTACTCTGGGTCTACCTATACCCCGCCTCCTGACAGATTGAGCCATTTGCACTTCAACAAAGGGACCTTAAAATCATGTCCGTAGTCAAGTTCCCATATGTCCACTATGTAACCATAATATGTGTCCTTTCCCCTATTGGTTGCTGCATCAAAGAGGACAACGTTGTTTTGGTTAGTGCTCTTTTGATCTTGGGTGATCGTGTAAAATGTATCCCATTTATCTCGTATCCTTTATAAGTCAATAGAGTCGAAGATGGTCCCCAGGACAACGAGTACAGCTCATCAGAAACAGTGTTGTCACCTCTGAGATGTGTTTCCAACCAACTGCCGAAAATCCTGATGTGTTCACATGTAATCCAGTGGTCACACTGCTCCAGGTGTTTGGAGCGCATACTGTTCTTGTGTTCATCGACATACGGGGTCACCAAGGTAGAGTTTTGTAGAACTATGTAGTGTGCTTGAGACCAAGAATGTCCGCCCCTACATATTGTTGAGTCCCCTCCAATCATGCCTTTTCCAGTCAATCTCCCATCATACCGTGACTGAGGGAGACTAATCTTCTTAAGGCCAGGAATGAAGTCAACACAAAACCCAATGACATCCTCCTTCTGGCGTAGTGCGGTTACGGACATATTTCTTTAGGACTCCCATGAAGCTCTCAAAGGGGAACATATTGTGTAGAAATACGGGCCCAGAATGACAATCTCGTCGACTAGATGAACTAGGACGTGTGTCGTGATATTGAAGAAGGATGGTGGCAATACCAGCTCAGAACTGAACAAGACATTGCGCCACATCACTCCTTAGCCTTGGTAGGATTTCTGGATCGATCACCTTCTGAGAGATTGCATTGAGGAATGCACATAGCTTCACAATGGCTAATCGAACGTTTTCCGGTAGAAGCCCCCTCAATGCAACTAGAAGTAGTTGCGTCATAATCACATGGCAGTCATGAGACTTTAGGTTCTGATACTTTTTCTCTGGCATATTTATTATTCCCTTTATATTCGATGAGGATCCAGATGGGACCTTCATACTGAGTAGGCATTCAAAGAAGATTTCCTTCTCTTCTTTGGTAAGAGTGTAGCTAGCAGGACCTTCATACTGATTTGGAGGCATGCCATCTTTTTCGTGCAAACGTTGCAGGTCCTCCCATGCCTCCTGTGTATCTTTTGTCTTCCCATACATGCCCAAGAATCCTAGTAGATTCACGCAAAGGTTCTTTGTCATGTGCATCCTGTCAATTGAAGAGCGGACCTCTAGGTCTTTCCAATAGGGTAGGTCCCAAAATATAGATTTCTTCTTCCACATGGGTGCGCGTCCCTCAGCGTCATTCGGAACAGATAGTCCACCGGGACCCTTTCCAAAGATTACGTGTAAATCATTTACCATAGAAAGTACGTGACCACCGGTAAGCATGGCGGGCTTCTTCCGGTGATCTGCCTCGCCTTTGAAATGCTTGCCTTTCTTTCGACGTTGATGGTTGGTCAGAAGAAATCGACGATGCCCCAGGTACACATTCTTCCTGCATTTTCCAGGTATATACTTTCGGTGTCAACTAAACAATGTGTGCATGCATGGTATCCCTTGTTTGTCTATCCTGAAAGGTTACTAAGAGCAGGCCAATCATTGATGGTTACAAACAGCAATGCATGCAGGTTAAATTCCTCCTGTTTGTGCTCATTCCACACACGTACACCATTTCCATTCCACAGCTGTAAAAGTTCTTCAACTAATGGCCTTAGGTACACATCAATGTTGTTGCCGGGTTGCTTAGGGCCTTGGATGAGAACTGGCATTATAATGAACTTCCGCTTCATGCACATCCAAGGAGGAAGGTTATACATACATAGAGTCATGGGCCAGGTGTTGTGATTGCTGCTCTGCTCCCCGAAAGGATTAATGCCATCTGTGCTTAAACCAAACCATACGTTTCTTGGGTCACCTGCAAACTCAGCCCAGTACTCTCTCTCAATTTTTCTACACTGTGACCCGTCAGCGGGTGCTCTCAACTTCCTGTCTTTCTTATCGTCCTCTCTGTGTCATCGCATCAACTTGGCATGCTCTTTGTTTCTGAACAGACGTTTCAACCGTGGTATTATAGGAGCATACCACATCACCTTGGCAGGAACCCTCTTCCCGGGGGGGGCTCGCCGACAACATCACCAGGGTCATCTTGTCAGATCTTATACCACCATGCACTGCATACCGGGCATGCGTTCAAATCCTCGTACACACCGCGGTAGAGGATGCAATCACTAGGGCATGCATGAATCTTCTGCACCACCAATTCTAGAGGGCATACGACCTTCTTTGCTACGTACGTACTGTCGGGCAATTCATTATCCTTTGGAAGCTTCTTCCTCCATATTTTCAGTAGCTTCTCAAATCCTTTGTCAGGCACAGCATTCTCTGCCTTCCACTGCAGCAATTCCGGTACGGTTCCGAGCTTTGTGTTGCCATCTTCGCAATTGGGGTACGACCTTTTTTTTGTGATTCTCTAACATGCGATCGAACTTCAGCTTCTCCTTTTCACTTTCGCACTGTCTCCTTGCATCAATAATGACCCGACGGAGATCACCATCGGGCACATCGTCTGGTTCCTCTTGATCTTCAGCTTCCCCCATTGCAGCATCATCGTATTCAGGGGGCACATAGTTGTCATCGTCCTCTTCTTCTTTGTTGTCTTCCATCATAACCCCTATTTCTCCATGCTTGGTCAAAACATTATAGTGTGGCATGAAACCCTTATAAAGCAGGTGGGTGTGAAGGATTTTCCGGTCAGAGTAAGACTTTGTATTCCCACATACAGGGCATGGATAACACATAAAACCATTTTGCTTGTTTGCCTCAGCCACTTCGTGAAAATTATGCACGCCGTTAATGTACTCGGAGCTGTGTCTGTCACCGTACATCCATTGTCGGTTCATATGCGTGCATTATATATAATTAAGTGTGTCAAAAACCATTACAGAACATCATGAATAGATAAGTGACCAAATTAATAGTAGTTCATCATCACATTAAAACCAAAGTACATACATAGTTCTCATTGAACAACATATAGCTCTCCAGAGCATCTAATTAAACCATACATTGAAACTATGTAAAACATTTCAATGCAACAACAAATGCGATCATAATCGCAACCAAGGTAACAATTGATCCAACGGCATAATGATACCAAGCTTTGGTATGAATGGCATATATTCTAATATTTCTAATCTTCAAACGCATTGCATCCATCTTGATCTTGTGATCATTGACAACATCTGCAACATGCAACTCCAATATCATCTTCTCCTCCTCAACTTTTTTATTTTTTCCTTCAAGTAATTGTTTTCTTCTTCAGCTAAATTTAACCTCTCGACAATAGGGTCGGTTGGAATTTCTGGTTCACATACCTCCTAGATTAATAAAACCTATGCCACGTTGGTCGCATAATGGTCATAAACAATAAATGAACCAAATAGTTAAAAAAGATAATATATACGACATCCGAATCATAGACAGGAAGAGGGCCGACGGGGGCGGATACCAAAACCAACGCACTGTATAATAACAAGCAATAATAAAAGTAAGAAAATTAGACAAGTATCTATCTAATCATTAAAAATAAGAATTTTTTCTTTTAGAAAGAAGATAAGAACAAGAGGTTCACCACGGTGGTGCCGGCGACGAGATCGGTGCGGGCGATCGACGGCGGTGAAGACGGGGACAGGACTTGACGGACCGCTAAACCTAGATAAATATCAAGAAAAATGGAGCTTGGAGGTCGAGATTCGAGAGGAGAAAGCTTAACTAGTGTGGCTCGGGCATTTCATTGAACACCTCATGTGCATAGGAGGTGAGCTAGAGCACCACAAAGCTCTCCCCTCGCCGGCCAAAAAACACAGAGCAGTTTGGAGTGCTCTTCTCGCCGGCGATGGGGTATATATAGGCACCTCATTGGTCCCGGTTCGTGGCTGGAACTGGGACTAAAGGCCCCCTTCTATCCTGGTTCCATCAACGAACCAAGACCAATGGATGTGGGCCAGGAGCAAGGACCATTGGTCCTGGTTCGTGCCTGGAACCGGGACCAAAGGTTCCAGACAAGCCGGGACCAATGCCCCATGTCGTGGAAGTGTCACGGCAGATGTCCTCATAGAGGACTTGGTTGTGGAGCCATTGCGGTGAGGTTAGCTTAAAGGGGTTAAACGGGATAAAAGACAAGGAGAGTTTATACTGGTTCGGCCCCTTGCGGTGAAGGTAAAGGCGTACTCTAGTTTGAGGTGGTATTGCTAGGGTTTTGAATACCAGGGAGCAAACACGCTTTTCCTGGCTTTTGAGTTGTTGTTTCTTTCCCTAAGCCGCTACCGGGTCATCCCCTTTTATACATGGGTTGACGCCCTACGGCCTACAGAGTCCCGGTCGGCTCATACAACGTGTCCGGCTTGGTGACTTTATCTTACATGCCTTATATTACAAGTCTACACATACATGGCGGTTTACACTTCATGGGCCTTAAGCCACCTTCAGATTTAGGCCTTTTACTAAGCCTGTCTATGAAACACCATCGTTAATATCCTCTTAGGCTCTATTTAGATGAACCGCCATAGGGATGACCCGGCCCCTCCTGGGCGGGTCGTATCTGATAGTCATATCCCCAACACCCCACGAGGCCCGGCCAGCCCCCTAGGCTCACGAACCGGGACGTACGCCTCCATTGGTCCCGGTTCGTGACTGAATCGGACTAATGGGATGGCCAAGCCTAAACCAAAGCTATGTTTTCTACTAGTGATGGCCCCACTGTATGGTTCGATATTAATGGGTTTAAACCTAATGTGGAGTGGATAATGCATCACCTTGTTGGTAAAACACCTTAGGTGTGCTGCTCCATGGATCTGAGTTGCGGCGTGTCAGACGTTTGACGCTGTCACTTCCTGATTACAATTATAATCACGTGCTCGGCCATATTTGGCCATCCACGCTAGTTACTTCACCTTTCAAGCGGGTGATTGTTCTTGGAATCTGTAGGTCCTAGGTGGGACCTATAGGAGATCCTGGTATCGGGTCTGACATATCATGTGGATCATAGCTATTTTGAAGTTGGATTTGTTCTTTGCCGTGATGGCTTTGTTCCTCAGGAGGGTTATAGTCTTGTCCGGTAACTTCATCTGAATTAGATACATAGTCCGGTACGTCGGTTAAATCTTCAACAGTGGTGACTTTGTGGGTGGCAGAAGGGCCAAAAATTTCCATCCCTTTGGAATCACCTCCGATCTTGTCATAGATCGAAGTCTGACCGTCCAAGAGGCTAGTTCTGGATTCTGCTTAACATCCCGTTTAGAGCGGAGTTCAGCCTCACCCATCTCTTGACGGTAGGGGAGCGGACCTGCCTTCCAGCCGAGGTGTGGCATAATGCCTTCTCGAAAATTCCATCAGAAGGGCTTGATGCCTGAGCCGGCGGGTTGATGTTCAGATCTAGGCTTGAGGCCGGTTCTGGGGAATGGATCTCTTCATGGGCCCACTCCAAGATTGAATCTAGTTCATGTGGGTGATGATGTCAGAAGGATCCTCGAGAAAATCTGAAACCCAGCCCGAGAAGACAAGTTCACCACGAGAGTACATGACATATTCAAGATTGCCAAACTAGACGAGTTTGGCGTGGGGTAAGATTCTTCACCACGTGGAGATGGCCAGTGGAGTCGGCGTGCAATACAATGCCGCCAAAAACGAAAAGTTGGCCGAGACGAAGATATCCCCGTAGCGATGCTAGCATCGATCGGAAGTCCTGTCATCAGGCTCTCGTGATCACCTGGTGCGACTTGTATGGACCACAATTGTGGGTGCTAAAACCAGCAGATCTCGGATAGGGGGTCCAAACTTGATGATCAGAACTAGATGGTAACAAGGAGAGTAGAAACACGATGTTTTTACCCTGGTTCAGGCCCTCTTGATGAGGTAAAACTGTATGTCTTGCTTCTTAAATATTGATTGTGATGGAGTACACAATACAGATTGATCTACCTGGAGATCGTATGAGTTTGTCTAAATTCTAAATCTTGCGAATGTGAATGCCTGTGTCTCTATGGACTAAACCCCACGACTTATATAGACGTCGGGGGTACCTAGGGTTTAGACATGGCCGGTTACGATGAAGGGATAAACATGCCAACTATTCAGAACACGCTCTAAGTGTACGCCAAGCCTCTAGGAGATCTTCTTCTTGATTATGCCTCGCCATCACTACTGCGCGCGCCTGACCACCATGATGCCCGTCGCGCAGCTGCAGAGGCTTAGGGTAACTATGCCCCCCACTCTGTTGTGGTTCCTAGCACCACACTACTAGGGAAAACCTTATACACAGAATCTTAGAAGTAGCGCTGGGTAAAATGAGGCGCTGCTGCTACTTAGTATAGCGTGTGTCAGTAAAACGCACTACTGCTATCCTTTTAGCAGTAGCGTGCTTTAGAGAAACGCGCTGCTGCTAAGTTTGAACTGGGTGCATATGGCTAGCCCCACTTAGTTGCAGCGCGTATCCCGATCCCGCGCTACTGCAATGCTCCGTAGTAGTAGCACTTTTCTTCGACACGCGCTGCTACTAACCCTACCTTATCGTCCCCGCGCGGCCGACAACCCCCTCACTCTCCCTCTCACTCACTCTCTCCCCCGCGCCCCCGTCGTCCGCCGCCGCCATTCCCCGACGACAGTCGTCGCCCACCGTCGTCGTTCCTCCTCCACTGAGGTAGTCCCTCCTTCCTCCTCCTCTGGCCGCCCCCTCCATCCTCCTCCCCCGGCCACCCCCTCCTTCCTCCTCCACCGGCCGCCCCCTTCGGCCATCCCCTTCTCCCTCCTC
>NC_041392.1:52948560-52972276 GCF_002162155.2 Triticum dicoccoides | reverse complement strand
CTCTTTTTTACTGTTCTTGTATAATGTATTTTTTACTGTTTTTTAGTAAGCGTTTAATAGAATTAGTAAAAAATTAATAGAACTAGTTGAACTAGTTCATTTTTAGTAAGAATTAGTTTATTTTTATTTGTAGTAAGTGCTTAGTTGAACTAGTTGAATTAATAGAACTAGTTTATTTTAGTAAGAAAATTTAGGTATATGAGATTTGGTGATCTAATTAGAATTTTACTATAGAACTAGTTTATTTTTAGTAAGAAAATTAATAGAACTAGTTTATTTTTAGGTGTATTTAATAGAATTCTAGGTTGATTCGTTTTGAAATGGACATGTCATATTTTGAACATGTCACATTTGTTGTTATTTTTTTAGTTAAAGCAATTATTCCCGCATGGACGTCGACGATGCCTATCCCACATCCTCGTCGTCGACTCGGCGGAGAAGGCCTGCTTGATCAGAGGGGCCATGACCGGGACTGGGCTCCGCCGGGCTGGTACTGGGAGGTGCTACCTTCCGAGGGGCGCAGCTTGGTGAGGAGCCAGCCCGTCGTTGACCTGAACCTTCTTTGGTGGTCACGTGTGCCAGTGACAGTGCGGAGGCTTGAGGACCCCGCGGAGGTGGTACGTCATCGTGTCAGCGAGGAGGATGAGCACGTCCGTCGCTACATGGTTGTGTTGGAGGGCAGGTTCTCCAATACCTGGCAGGTTCTTCAAGGATCTCACTGGAGCTATGATCTTTTAATGGTTCCTTCCTTTTAGGTGTCCACCGCCCGCGTCGATACCTATCGTTCGCTATGGTTTTAGCTGTATTAGTGATGTTATATGTATGATACTATTCGAGATGTATTAGTGATAATATTCGAGGATATACGGATGCAAGAGATGATTTAGTTTTGCTTATTGAATGCATGCTAACTTGAATACTAATTTATTTTACGATTTGGTTTTGCTTATTGAATGCGCAAATTGGAGAAGTACCCCTATTTTTAATGCTCAAATTAGACCCCACTATGCAAGGCGTATACATTTGATTAGTTGATAACTTATAGGGTTTTTGTTTTTGCAGAAATCAAGGAGCCCCTCCATCATCCCCGCCGTCGTCCCCGTCACCAACCCCCTCCGACCTCGAGGTGAGACCAGCCAAATCTTCATGTCAATATGAGTCCTATAAGATATTTTGAAATGTTTTTGTTCATAGTTTCAACCATTGAAATACAATGACCATCAAGTTTGAATACTCATATGATGTACATATAAACATGTATATGTTGTGTTGCTCAAATAGGATATGTGCTTGCCCAAGTGGCCGGCCATGTTTGCAGGTTACACCTCCGAGTGGCCTATATTTTGCTAGAGTGTTGATTAATTTCCGTTCCGGCAAATTTCAGGCGCTCGATATGTCCTTTTTTAGCAAAGGTCATGCCGGATTTTTCCGTGAATTTTGGCATGACTTGTGCTAGAATATGTAGGAAATATCGAGTGGCCTGGATTTTCTAGAAATATAATTAAACAACATTTTGGTTTGACTTTAAGTCTGTCGAGGCTCCATACATGACAGTCATCAAATGAGTGAGGGAGAAAGTCTGCACCATATATGAGAGAAGAAGAATCCTGACTGTTGTCGTGGGGGGTCGTTTTTCCTTCTTCTCCTTGTGCTAGACCTTTGTTATGCACTAGGGGAAGGAGGAGTAATGACCATCACCGACGGTTGCAAATGTCAGAGAGGAATTGGTGAGGGAGAGTCTCCACCATGTTGAAATAGAGTTGTATAGGGATAGGACTAGTGTTTGAATTGTAAACCTCTCCTATCCTTTCTTCTGTCTAACTCCTCCTCTACCGACCTTCTCTGTATCTCTCGATCAAACTCTTGATCGATCATCTTGTAAGCCACGGCAACATCCATATAAATACAAGTGCGGCCCGAGAAAAGGGTTTAACGCTTCCCACGATTTATTACATAGTAATTAGAGCATCTTCTTCCTAGATCGAGAAAGAGATCGCATCTAGCCTACCCAAACCTCGCCATGGCACTTCTTGCTGATTATATGCCAATGAAAAAGAAAGTTTTAATTGTGGTGCTAAGTGTGCAGATATAGACTGTCATTTTATGCAAGAGAATACAGACAAGGGCAGCAGATCCCAGGCTGATTCAGGTGGCAGGGAAGGTGCGCGCTCCAAGGAAAATTCTGTTGACAGCGCGGCAGACGCGCGATTCCAGGATCCCAGCGCGCAGCATGCAGCGAATGATATGGTGGCCGGTAGCCCCAGTAGCGCGGGCGCCTCCACCCCAGCCAGCATGGGCCAGCGCGCCTCGCCAATCGCTACTCACGTGCCGGACGGGCCAGCGGCCGACCGAGCGACCAGTCTGGGGCCCAGCATGGACGGTGCACCCCGCCCGACCAAGCGGCTGGTTAGCAAAGGTGCCACGCGGTGCGCGCCTGCTGGCGCGATAATCCCGAGAGGGACTCCTGGCTCCCTGGTTGCCTCGGATCGGGAGCAGGGGATGTAGTGGATTCGGCGGGATTGTTTGTGGCTGACGATTCTACTGCTGAACCAACTACACCGAGATCTTATGTGCCAAGGGATACCCGACCTACTATACCAGCGCAAGGACCTGAACTCCCACGTCGTCATACCAGATCCAAATCAGGTATTGTAGTACAAGGATGGTACTATAAGGTATGATAAAATCAAACGTGCCTTTCTTACTAGTATGGGTGAACCAACTCATTTGCATGATGCACTTGCTAATAAAGATTGGAAAGAAGCTATGGATAAGGAATATGAGGCACTCATGAGAAATAAAACTTGGCACTTGGTACCGTCAAAAAGGGCAAAAATGTCATAGATTGTAAATGGGTGTATAAAATTAAAAGGAAGTCTGATGGGAGCATAGACAGATATAAGGCTAGATTGGTTGCAAAAGGATTCAAACAAAGGTTTGGTATTGACTATGAAGATACCTTTAGCCCTGTTGTTAAAGCAGCTACTATTCATCTTGTATTGTCTATTGTTGTTTCCAGAGGTTGGTGCTTAAGGCAACTAGATGTTCAGAACGCGTTCCTTCATGGTGTTCTGGAAGAAGAGGTTTACATGCGGCAACCACCAGGTTATGAAAATAAGAGCACACCTTATTATGTTTGCAAGTTAGATAAAGCTTTGTATGGTTTGAAACAGGCCCCAAGAGCCTGGTACTCAAGGCTGAGCACAAAGTTACAACAACTTGAGTTTACACCATCGAAAGCTGATACCTCACTATTCTTCTATAGTAAAGGCAATGTTACTATATTTGTTTTGGTATATGTTGATGATATAATTGTTGCTAGTTCAAGTCCAGATGCCACTACCTGCTTGCTTAAGGATTTAAAGATGGGGTTTGCTCTTAAGGACTTGGGGGATCTTCATTACTTCCTTGGCATAGAGGTTAAGCAGTTAAAAGATGGTATACTTTTGTCATAGGAAAAATATGCCAATGACATTCTCAGGAGAGTAGGATTGGAAAATTGCAAGCCTGTAGATACACCAATCTCAACTTCAGAAAAACTCACAATTGACATTGGAGAGGCACTTGGACCTGACGATGCAACAAACTACAGGAGTGTTGTAGGTGCATTACAATATTTAACTCTTACACGTCCTGATATTTCTTATTCTGTGAACAAAGTATGCCAGTATCTACATGCACCAATTACTGTTCACTGGACTGCAGTTAAAAGAATTATGAGGTATCTCAAATTTTCAGGAGGGCTTGGACTAAAAATTGTCAAGTCTCCTTACATGCTTGTGTCTGCCTACTCTGATGTAGATTGGGCAGGGTGTGCTGATGATAGAAGGTCCACAGGTGGTTTTGCTGTGTTCTTGGGTACAAATCTTATATCATGGAGTACAAGAAAACAGGCTACAATCTCAAGGTCAAGTACTGAGGCTGAGTACAAAGCTTTAGCAAATGCTACAGCTGAAGTCATGTGGATTTTGACTCTACTTTATGAGCTTGGAATTGACACTCCATGAGCTGCTAGATTATGGTGTGATAACATTGGTGCTACCTATCTTTCTGCCAATCCCGTTTTTCATGCACGCACAAAACACATTGAGGTTGATTTTCACTTTGTTAGAGAAAGAGTTGCTCGCAAGTTGCTTGACATAAGATTCATTCCTACTGGTGATCAACTAGCTGATGGTTTTACAAAACCACTTACTATGAGAAGGCTCGATGAGTTCAAGTACAATCTCAACCTTGGAGTTTCTTAGGTTCAGATTGAGGGGGAGTGTTGAAATAGAGTTGTATAGGGATAGGACTAGTGTCTGAATTGTAAACCTCTCCTATCCTTTCTTCTGTCTAACTCCTCCTCTACCGACCTTCTCTGTATCTCTCAATCAAACTCTTGATTGATCATCTTGTAAGCCACGGCAACATCCATATAAATACAAGTGTGGCCCGAGAAAAGGGTTTAACGCTTCCCACGATTTATTACACACCATATATGAGAGGATGAAGAATCTCGACTATTGTCGTGGGGGTCGCTTCTCCTTCATTCCCGTGTGCTAAATTTTTTAGTGTAATGCACTCGGGGACGAAGGGAGGAGCGACCATCACCGATAGTCGAATATATACACCACGTGAGCTAAGAGTTTTTAAGAAAAGACTCGACTGACTGATAGTCAACCCGTAATGAATAATCTTTCCCTAATAATAAAGCACGGATTGACTCCATGGGTTCACGGTCACAATACGCTTCTTTTCGTGATTTTACGCTTTCAGTTTGAATTTAAAGTGTGAATTTAAAACATATATGCGAGGTGGTACTAATTAACGGCCGGCGTCTAAAATTCTGCCCGCAGCAGCCCACTTGGGCGTCAACCCGCCGATGAACCAAGCCCGGTAGAAAGTCACGTGGGCTGTGTTGGGCTTGATCTACACAATTTTCAGTCGACTATCAAAAATTAATTAGCAAAAAATAATTGCTTTCTCGGACGTGTCGAACTTGCCATTGTTGGAAATATGAGCAAATTACTACGAGATTTAATCCGAATAAACATAAGATAAATCATGACCACAGCAGCAGAGATTAAACTAATCATGCGAACTAGCATAGCAGATGAACATATCACGTCTAGGGCACATACTAGAAGCATGAATTCTACCACGATCTCGAACAGGAAGGATAGAATCACATACGGTGCAGCGGGTGCAGCACCGCCGGTGTTGACATTGTCGCCCATGTCATCGAGGACGAGGTTGCCGAGGTCGGAGAAGAAGTCGTCGCTGCCAGCAGTCGCGCGAGTGCGCTCCCCAAAAACCTGATCGCCCCTCTCCCGTACAGGATCACGAGAGGCGGGGTTCCGGAGGCCTGCTGTCCCTTCTTGCGGTGCACGCGGGAAGGAGGGATGGAGAAGACTTGCTTGGCGGTGCAATGATCTGGAACGGTGGTGAGAAACAATACGAAGCGGCGGCGGCTAGGGTAGACATCTGCCTGACTATATAGTGCGGGCCGGGTAGGTCGCGGGAGTAAACCCCACGTCCGAGTCGTCACGATCCAAAAGAATCGGAAGTAATTAATGCGTCCGTTAATTATTAATTAATGACTCATTAATTTTCCCATGCAGCAAAAATATAGACAATGTGCATAGCTCTGTCCTCGGCTCGGCTCAATCCCGCAACCTGCGGCGCGTCATGATGAGGCGTGGCGTGGCGTGGCGAGGCAAGCGAGGAGGAGGAGCGCGCGTTTAGGTCTCCTCTTCTCATGCTCATACAAGTGGTAGAAGAGCTCACCTTATAAAGAGGTGCAACTCTCTCTCAACTTCCGGGGTGGGACTAAACTTTATCCTCACTCACTCCACTCACATGTGTGCATGAATGGGCCAAGAGAATTTCAGAATTGGGCTTTGGGCCAAAGGCCTACTAGCAAAATTCCAACAATCCCCCACAAAGTCTCATTGGCACATCTCATCATTTAGTTCCAATTTTTTTTTTATATATCGGTGCTTAGTGGAGACTGTGAAGTTGAACTTCCACTTAGAAATTTATGCTACACTAGATCACAACTTGAATAGTGGACTATGCCTTGAACTACAAGTTTTCTGTGAAACTTGTTTCACACAAATTCTTGACCGATACTGGGCTGCCGCAAGGCTTCCCCGCGGGTGGAGCGTATATGTCATACTCCAGGGCCTTTCATGAATTTATTAGAGAACACCCAATTCTCACAGACTACGACGTTAACAGTCAAATTCAGATAGGTGTGTCCCTCAGAAGATCTTCTGTAGGACAACATCTCTGCTTACCCGAATAAGCCACTTGGAACACATTAAGATAAGTATCAACCTGCCATGCAGATCAGGAGAGTATTGCATCTTCACGGAGTGGGATAATTAATATAGGGATACTCTCCTCCCAGCTGACCAACAGCTTGTCTCCCACTTCTACTTCACAGGATCTCCGATCACATAGAGTGGTTTACCACTATGGACAACTCATGCGGTGGGTCTCAAACCCATTTCCATCGATGCATTATCTATCACATTACGTGATAGACCCTTTGTGAAGGGATCTGCCATGTTTTTCGACGTTTGGATATAATCCAACGTAATAACTCCAGAGTTCCTCAATTTTCTGACAGATTTTAGTCTCCTCTTCACATGCCTTGAGGACTTCATATTGTCCTTAGAACTGTTTATCTTGACGATCACAGTCTGATTATCACAGTTCATCAGGATATGGGGTATTGGTTTTTCAACCATAGGTAAGTCCATCAAGAGTTCACGAAGCCACTCTGCTTCAATAGTGGCAGTGTCTAATGATGTGAGTTTTGCTTCCATAGTTGACCTTGTTAAGATGGTCTGCTTGCAAGACTTCCAGGAAACAGCGCCACCACCAAGTGTAAAAACATAACCACTTGTGGCCTTAATCTCATCAGCATCAGATATCCAGTTTGAGTCACTATAACCCTCCAGTACCCTTGGATACCCGGTGTAGTGAATCCCATAGCTCGCAGTGCCTTTCAAATAGCGCATAACTCTCTCAAGCGCATGCCAATGATCATCTCCCGGTTTTGACACAAACCGACTCAGCTTGCTCACAGGAAAAGAGATGTCAGGCCTCGTGGCACTCGCCAAATACATAAGAGAGCCAATAACCTGAGAATACCTCAGTTGATCTCTAGCAATCCGTCGATTCTTTTGAAGCAACACACTAGCATCATATGGAGTTGGAGAAGGCATGCAGTCACTATACCCAAAACGACTCAAGAACTTTTCCACATAATGAGACTGAAGCAGTGTGATCCCACCATTCTCATCTCTCAACAGCTTGAGGTTTAAGATAACATCAGCTACTCCTAGATCCTTCATCTCAAAATAGTGAGATAAGAAATCCTTAACCTCCTTGATTAAATCAAGTTTGGTTCCAAAGATCAATATGTCATCGACATACAGACAAAGAATAACTCCTTCGCCCCCACCATAGCGATAGTACACGCACTTGTCACCATCGTTTACTACAAAGCTGGCAGCAGTTAATGTTCTTTCGAACTTCTCATGCCACTCCTTAGGAGCTTGTTTAAGGCCATATAAAGACTTTAATAACTTGCACACCTTTCCTTCTTGACCAGGTACTACAAAACCATCTGGCTGATCCATGTAAATTTCCTCCTTCAACTCTCCATTGAGGAAAGCCGTCTTAACGTCCATTTGATGAACGAGAAGACCATGTGAGGCAGCCAGTTATAGTAGCACCCGAATTGTGGTCAGTCTAGCCACGGGTGAGTAAGTATCAAAGAAGTCTTCACCTTCTTTCTGGGTATAACCCTTGGCCACAAGTCGTGCCTTGTACTTTTCAATCGTACCATCAGGTCTAAGCTTCTTCTTGAACACCCACTTACATCCTACAGGTTTGCAGCCATAAGGACGGTCAGTGATCTCCCAGGTACCGTTAGGTAAGATGGAATCCATCTCGCTACGTACAACTTCCTTCCAGTAGTCAGCATCAGGAGATGCATAGGCTTCTGAAATAGTCCTAGGTGTGTCATTCACGAGGTACACAATGAAATCATCACCAAAAGACTTTGCACTCCTCTGTCTCTTACTCCTCATAGGAGTTCCATTGTTACCCTCAACAGGATTCTCAACGTGTTCCATCGCAATGGTGGGTTTAGGAATTACAGTGAATTCCTCACTAGATGGAGTAGGTATCTCCTAATTTGATGAACTCGACATATCCTTCATAGGAAATATGTCCTCAAAGAAAGTGGCATCATTTGATTCCATAATCGTACCAACATGCATGTCGGATACCTCAGATTTTATTATCAAAAATCTATAGCCGATGCTATGAAAAGCATAGCCCAGAAGAACACAATCCACGGTTTTTGGTCCAAGTTTGCGCTTCTTGGGAATTGGTATATTCACTTTCGCCAAACAACCCCAAGTATGTAGGTAAGAGAGTTTCAACCTTTTCCTTTCCCATTCCTCAAATGGAGTCATGGTCTTATGCTTTGTGGGAACTCGGTTTAGGACATGACACGCAGTCATTAGCGCCTCCCCCCACCATTCCTTGGATAGACCCGAAGTGTCTAACATGGTGTTAACCATATCAGTTAGAGTTCGGTTCTTTCTTTCGGCTACCCCATTTGACTGGGGTGAGTAGGGAGGCGTCCTCTCATGGATTATACCATGTTCCGCACAAAACAGATCAAATTCATTGGAAAAATACTCTCCACCACGATCGGACCTAAGCCGTTTAATTTTTCGATCAAGTTGGTTCTCTGCCTCAGCTTTATAGTTTTTAAAGAAATTCAAAGCCTCATCTTTTGTTTCAGAAGATACACATAACAATATCTAGTGGAGTCATCAATCAACGTCATGAAGTATCTCTTTCCACCTTTTGTCAACACGCCATTCATCTCACAAAGATCAGAATGTATAAGCTCTAGTGGCGCCAAGTCTCTTGCCTCTGCAGTCTTATGGGACTTGCGAGGTTGCTTAGCTTGCACACATACTTGGCACTTGGAGCCTTTGACAGTAGAGATTTTCGGAATTAAATTCATATTAGCTAACCACGTCATGCAACCAAAGTTAATATGACAGAGTCGTGAATGCCAAATATCAGACTCATTATTGTGGCAAACATTATTAATAACTTTAGTGCAAATATCTGACAAAGATAGGCGGAACAAGCCTCCGCACTCATAGCCTTTTCCAACAAATTGTCCACACTTAGAAATTACAACTTTATTGGATTCGAAAACCAACTTAAAACCATCTCGACATAAACGGGAACCGCTAACGAGATTTTTATTGATGGACGGCACATGATGAACGTTCTTCAGACACACAGTCTTCCCCGAAGTAAACTTTAGATCGACCGTACCAACACCTTGAACGATGGCATGTGACCCGTTCCCCATCAGCACGGGTGAAGTCCCTGTTGCCTGGTAAGAAGAAAACATGGAGGCATTAGCACAAACATGTACATTGGCACCGGTGTCAATTAACCAATCAGGGGATTGAAATACTGAAAGGATGGTAGGAAAAATACCGTACCCTGATTCCTTCATATCAGTATCACCGATGACAACATTAGCGGACTTGCCGCTCTTCTCATGTTCACGCTCCTCAAAGCGGTTAGGACACTTCGGAGCCCAGTGATTAGGATCACCGCAGACATGGCAAAGTGCTTTCCCCTTCTTATGAGAATTCTTCTTTAAGTTGGTAGAATGTGATGGCTTGTTCTTTGTATCAAACTTGCCTTTGCCCTGAGTTTTGTTCTTATTGTTTTTGAACTTGTTGGGCTGGGAGTTCTTCTTCTGTACCATGTGGGCACTAGAACCTCCCTCAGCAACTCGAGCACGTGTGTCCTTTGCTCTCGCCTTCTCTTCAACATCAAGAGTACCAATGAGATCCGCAACGGAAAACTCCTGTCTCTTGTGTTTCAGGGAAGTAGAAAAATTGTTCCATGAAGGTGGAAGCTTGGCAATGATGCCTCCGGCAACACACACTTGAAGTACTCAAGTTTTTTTGCGAGCGACTGTATCTAATGAGCCTACTGTACAACAGGGCGCTCATCGGTCATCTTGTAGTCATAGAATTGCTCCATGACGTACAACTCGCTGCCGGCGTCCGAGGCACCAAACTTGGCCTCGAGCGCAGCCCACATGTCCTTGCTGTTGTCAAACGACAAATACGAATCCACAATGGAGTCATCAAGAACACTCAGAAGAGCATCTTTAAAGAGGGTATCGATCTTCTCAAAAGCTTCCAGTTGTGCTGGATTAAGATCGCCCTCAGGCTTGCCCTTGGTGGCATCATAGCAGCCCATGGTCTGAAACCAGTAGACTGCTCCCGTGCGCCACCTCTTATATTGCGCCCCCTTAAAGGCAGGCGGCTTCAGATGCGCAGCAAAACCACTTGGAGTAAATTGCCTATAATCAGGTTTTTGGATTGTTGGAAATATGAGCAAATTACTACGAGATTTAATCCGAATAAACAGATGATAAATCATGACCACAGCAGCAGAGATTAAACTAATCATGCGAACTAGCATAGCAGATGAACATATCACATCTAGGGCACATACTAGAAGCATTAATTCTACCACGATCTCGAACAGGAAGGATAGAATCACATACGGTGCAGCGGGTGCAGCACCGCCGGCGATGACATTGTCGCCCATGTCGTCGAGGACGAGGTTGCAGAGGTCGGAGAAGAAGTCGTCGCTGCCAGCAGTCGCGCGAGTGCGCTCCCCAAAAACCTGATCACCCCTCTCCCGTACAAGATCACGAGAGGCGGGGTTCCGCTGCCTGACTATATTGTGCGGGCCGGGTAGGTCGTGGGAATTATTAATTAATGACTCATTAATTTTCCCATGCAGCAAAAATATAGACAACGTGCATAGCTCTGTCCTCGGCTCGGCTCAATCCCGCAACCCGCGGCGCGGCGCAGCGCGGCGCGGCGAGCGAGGAGGAGGAGCACGCGTGTAGGTCTCCTCTTCTCATGCTCATACAAATGGTAGAAGATCTCACCTTGTAAAGAGGTGCAACTCTCTCTCAACTTCCGGGGTGGGACTAAACTTTAGCCTCACTCACTCCACTCACATGTGTGCATGAATGGGCCAAGAGAATTTTAGAATTTTAGTTGGGCTTTGGGCCAAAGGCCTACTAGCAAAATTCCAACAGCCATCTCTCCATCGTGCCCACAAGGCTGTAGCCAACTGTGTGAACCTTTTCTTGCTTTAGAAACATGTTCGCTGACAAAAACTATAGTCCCACCTCGCCCATTTTCATCACTATTCATCAATTTATATACGTTCTTAAGTTTTTTGGAGAATCAAGAAGCTGTTTAGGGAATAGATGTGAATTTGATTGCCGAAAGAAAGAGAGGCCAAGCGAGGGAGGATTTGCTTGATTAGTTTCTACAGAGAGAGAAGGCGCGAGAGAGCGCCATGGGAAGGAATCGGAGAAGGAGGAGACGGGTGATGAGCTCTGCTCGCTGTCATGGTGCTGAGCGGAGGCTCGTGCGAGCTCGGGAGGGGGGAAGGTCGGTGTCCATGGCGGATAGAGGAGAGACCCATGGAGGACGGCCAGGAGCGCGGCAGGAAACTGCAGGTCTGTAACAAGAACACCGGGAATATAAGCGTCCGCGGTCGAGGAGCAGGTCTGTTTCTTCGTGCGTGCCTTCGGCCTGATGGGTAAAACCGGCATAAGCTTTTCTGAGCTGCAATTTTATGTGCATGTGAAGACGTGTGGTGCTATGGTAGTTTTGTTTGCTTGTTAGACCTACTCTTATTAGTATTTGTTTAGGTAACTCCAGCATATAGATCACAATGGATTGTAGTGTATGCATAAACTGAGATTTTGGTTGGTCTGTTGTACATTGCATTGCTAATTTCGCCCAGTTTAATTTCCAATTATGGAAACAATGCTCTGTTGTTTACTCAAGCTGAGAAGCAGTAGATAGGATGCATGTTCTGTATTTTTGCATTGAGATTCAGCCAATACCATGGTTGAGATTGCTAAGCGTAATATTGATGTATGACGTTTCCAAAAATATCTAGGAGGCTATGAACAATTTACTCCATTGGTGATGACTAAAGTAGATTTAGGTTACTTAGGTGACAAGAGAGTTAAAGGTGGTCAAGGCGCATAGATTTAATTGGCAAATGAGAAAGTTACAATCAATAGATTTTTTCTCTCCATACAAATGCATGGGCATTTAACCATATCTCTTTATGTAGACAAATGCATGTATGATACTTTAACAAATGGACAATTATGTTTTTAGTTAAGACGAATCTTGATAGCATCACATACATGAGTGTTCTCCCATGGCAACGCACAGATGCACAAACATGAAATAATCTTTTCTCCCATTGCAACGCACGGGCATTTGTGCTAGTAATGATCAAATTTAATTTTTGTAGTACATATATTTAGTTGTACATGTTTAATCTTTGAATTATGAACATAGGAAATGTCATCATCGGACGACGAAAGTCTCTCTGGGGAGTGTGACTAGTGCAACGATGACCGAGGTCTGTGCGACAGGCCTCACGTGGATGAAGGTCGACGCTTCAGCATTAAGCTGCAGGAGACCTTCGATGTTGAAACGGTACGCAACGACGGCAAGTGTTTTTTCGTAATTAAGCACGACTTCTACTACTTCAACGTGTAATTTACGTCTTTTACAATTCGGCTAGCTTATCCCATGCCATGCAGGATCATGGAAGTATGGAAACAAAGAAAATTCACCTAAGGACCCATCATGGTATGGATTTTGATGTAAATCTATACAATTCTGAGAGCGTTACCCATTTTGGTTTCCCAGATTGGGAAGCACTTTGCAAGATGTATGATTTTCGTGAGGGTATGCTTGTCACCATGGATCTTGGTGATCCTGACATCGCCCAAGACAATATGGACATTTGGGTCCTTATTGATACGCTTTCAATTCTACTGCTATGTAAGTTTCTCAAACATAGTTATTAAGTAATCTATATTGTTTATTTCAAAATAGTTGACAGCTTATTTCCATTGATAGCTTATTTTCATTCTTCAAAGAATGTGCGGAAGATGGTAGACAGAACCTACTACACCGATGGCTCAGAATTAACTTATCAGGAGAAAAATCATTTGATCTCATTTATTACTGATCTTGAGAATTACAATATATGTTATCAAACTCCTCCATATTATGGTCAATACGTGCCACTAGTGCACGTGTTGAACTATGGTAACATCCATGGAGATGTCATGGTAAGATTTTTTACTATTACGACATCCATGCATCTTTTGCATAAAGTCTTCTAGAACTGAACTACATTGCTAACTACGAAGTTATTACTATGTTTTTCAACAGAAAATCCCTAAGGATTGTGTGCCTCATCTGATGTTTCAGAAAGGTCGCCTTGATGTTTTGAACATACGTCCAGGTCATCCTACGAATCACTCCTGTTCATATTGGATAACTAAAACCGATGTAGACATGACAATCAAAGATTGGAAAAAATGTATGGTCAATCGTAGGGAGCTACTTGAAAGCAACATTGTGCGAAGGGAAAGAATTGGAGACAGGATAATCTCCATTCTCCATAATGGAGAGTCAGGGCCTATCTTGTTTTATGTTATTTTCCCTAAGAGAAGGTAGTAGGTCCTATGAGAGAGGAGTAGGTCCTAGGTACAATGTGTTATTATGTGGTACAATGTGTTAGAGTTGATGAGGAGGAGGAGGAGTTGTGATTATGACTAGTGACCAACTTGCTATATGATGTCTCATTGATGAAAATGATGATCATGAGGAGGTGTTATATGACAATGATATATTATGATGATAAGTTGTTAATGATATGATGATGATGATGATGATGATGATGATGATGATGATGATGATATTTATTATATCATTGGGTGAAAGAACCGTGGACTAGTTTCAAACCATCCACTTGAAACTAGTCCACGGTTCTTTCACCCAGTGATGTAATAACTCAGTGTGTTGTAAAAACAATCTCTAAATTGCTACTGTATGAAAACTTGTATAAAGGTGTATGAATACAACATGAAATAAAAAAATAGAATACGGAATAATAGTAGTAGTGCGGGCTGCAAGAAGCGCTACTAGTAATTACCAGTAGCGCCCTTTCTAGGAAGCGCTACTACTAAGTGGATATAGCAGTAGCGCGGGTAAACCCACGCTACTGCTAACCTTTAGCTGTAGCACCGTACCAGTAGCGATGTCACCCGCGCTACTGGTAGGCCAAAAACCCACACTACTGCTAGGCTTTTCCATAGTAGTGCCACGTCGTCATGCATGCTCTGTCCTGGAGTGCTGGCCACATGCGAGCGAGAGGACCCCACGGCCCCGCCGGCGGTGGCGATGGATGGCTTTTCCCAGCCGCACCCATGGGCAGCGGCGAGGGACGAGGAGGAAGGGGAAGGGGAGGGCCGACTACAATCTAGGGCTTCCCCCGGTCACCTTATGGGGCGACGCGGGAGGAGGAGGCGGGTTTGGTGATGGTTAACTACTTATATTTGTTGATCGATATGCCATAGGGCATTGTTAAAATGATAAGGATGTTGACAATAATGATAACACATTGTTGGCAGAACAATGATGTTGGACAGACCAAACTTCTGATATACTACGAGATCTAACTGTCACTCAGTATTATCATATCATGTGTTAATGTATCCTCGTGTCCTTCGACTATTGGAATATCGCGCACCTTGATATGGATAGTAACTTTGGGGTTGCCAAATATCTTCTATAACCGGGTGGCCATAAAGTAACTTTCAGGTACATCAGAAAGTATGACAAGGGACTCATAGTTCGGGGTATTGAGAGAGAAAAATAGAAAGGGATATAAATAAGAGTGGGAGAGACCCGAAACATTTTCTCCTCATATATATGAGAAAACTTCCAGGCGAATGAGGGTTTCCCCGCCTCCTGCCGGTGTTGCCATCCATTTGCCTCGTCTCCTGTGGCCTTATGTCATAATACTAAATTAAAAACATTCATAAACTGAAGTTTAAAAACATAAACATGTCATGTAAAATGTATGATACAGTACAATATAGTACTATCATGTAAAATCACAGGCGTTGCAGCAAAGAAAGATAACCACAGACACTGCATATGCCAACTAGTAGTACAAGATTAGATGAGACTAGTCGTCAACCCGTGCATTCACAAGGGCTACTTGTGTAGCTACTGTTTAACCATGTCGTATATATACCATAAAATATGGAGATATCTAAAATACGTTAGAGTATAACTCATGCAAATATAACATGTACAGTTAGTGTGCACATGTTTTATAACAACCATAAGCGCCAAGAAAAGCTATTGCTTATAACTTGGGAGACACAAAGTGGGACAAGTCAATATAATATGTAGAGATATAGAGTATAGCATTGTCGATTTATAGAGGCAAACACACTGGCATGTCCATCATTTAATATTTATGAGGATGGAATAACATCAATACTTAACACACTTAGGATTTGCGTATATTGATTCCACGGTACCTTCGCACAGAGAAAAAAAGGAAAAATCTCATACGGACATCTACACAATAAATAATAGATTATACATTGGACAACAACCCAAAAGGCCCCCACCCCTACAATCTCCATTCATCTCAGTTAATTTATGTGTATCGTTCTTATCTCAAATAATTGTTTATGCAAATCAAAGTAATTTTCTTTTCTCTGTTTTGCAAGTTTCAGTTTCAATAAGGTGTACCGAGTATGTACCTAGTGTTGGGGAATGCAGTAATTTCAAAAAAAAATCCTATGCACACGCAAGATCTATCATGGTGATGCATAGCAACGAGAGGGGAAGCATGTTGTCCATGTACCCTCATAGACCGTAAGCGGAAGCGATATGACAACGCGGTTGATGTAGTCATACATCTTCATGATCCGGCCGATCTTAGTACTGAAAGCACGGCCACTCCGCAATCTGCACACGTTCGGCTCGGTGACGTCCCACAAACTCTCGATCCAGCTGAGTGTCGAGGGAGAGCTTCGTCAGCACGACGGCGTGATGACGGTGATGATGAAGCTACCGGCGCAGGGCTTCATCTAAGCACTACGACGATTTGACCGAGGTGAATTATGGTGGAGTGGGGCACCGCACACGGCTAAGGGATCAATGATCAACTTGTGTGTACTAGGGTGCTCCCCTGCCCCCGTATATAAAGGAGCAAGGGGGAGGCCGGCCGGCCCTAGTGGCGCGCCAAGGGAGGAGGAATCCTCCTCCTAGTAGGAGTAGGATTCCTCCTTTCCTAGTCCTACTAGGAGGAGAATGGGAAGGAAGGAAGGGAGAGGAAGACGAGAAGAAAAAAGGGGGGCGCCCCCCTGGCGATGACATATACCTGGGGTAGGGCAATAGACCTGATCTAAGCACCCTTCCCAAGGACACTGCCTTACAATCAAAGACATTCAAAGGACAGCAAATTCTACCGACTGGAATAACCTCAAGATGCAACTCACTCGACCATGGTTTCCACTCGGAGAACCCAATTCTATTCGACCAGGATATAATCATTTGACCACATTAGAAACCACTCAGAGTACAGAAGATCTAAGGTCACTCTGGATGGCAACGGCCAGGCGTTCACTCCATAGTCTTAATGATCATTTATCTCACTTTAATGCTGACTTTACCAGTAACTTCTCCTCTTTATGTACATTGAACTTTAGGTAACATGGTATGGCTAGGGTCCTAGCGCACTCTATATAAGCCACCCCCTCCTCTGGGACAAGGGTTCGCACCCCCTGTAACTTCACGCATAATCCCATCGACCAGCCTCCGGGCATCGAGACGTAGGGTTGTTACTTCCTCTGAGAAGGGCCTGAACTCGTAAATCTTGCATGCACAACTTCACCATCGCTAGGATCTTTCCTCCTCATACCTACCCCCCATTCTACTGTCAGACTTAGAACCACAACAGTTGGCGCCCACCATGGGGCGGATGTCTTAGCGACTTTCTGGTGAGGTTGCGATTTCTCCGGGTTCTATCATCATGGTTTCCGATGGAGGTTTGGCTGAGGGCCGCGAAATCCGTCTCAGCGCGCTCGTTTTCATCGCTGACGACTCTGCTTGGCTTCAGGAAGCTCCCATCGACATCGAGACACTCCCCGTCCGCGGAGCGAGGCACTTTCACGCGTGCGTTTGCGGCGTCCTTTTGCGGCAGCTGTCGACCCAGTATCGGTCGGCTCCCTGGTGTCTTCGCTCCCCGCAGTTCACCGTCGCAAGCGGTCCGGTCGGTCACGGCTTCAGCGGTGGGTGAAGCATGCGGTGGCACGTCAGTCGGCCACCCCTCAAGTCGCAGCAATCGAGCCTGATGAATCTCTCTACGGCCTGTTCGACCGGCTCTTTCGGGGAACTATCTGAGTGCGACAGCAGCGACCCTGTAGCGCAGGTCCTGATGGTCGACACGCCGTGCAGCCCGCCTGACATGTGCCACAACGCCGGTGGTGGCGGCGATCCGTCGCGCGTTCACAAGGAGTACCACCCCGAAACCCTCTCTTCTTAGTAGAGGGAGGAACTTCACCGTCGCAATGTGGAGGCGCTCCACACGCCCATTGTCGGAGAGACCTCTGAGGCTCGGGCTTTGGAGGCGGCGCGCTTGGCCACTTTGGCTGAGCGCACTCGACTGGAGAACATTCAGTGTGCACTCGACGAACGTGCTCGGCGGCAAATCCCCAAGTCCAGTTGACGGTAGCGACAATTGTTCCCGCCTGAACCACAGGTATACCGCACTCTGATTCAGAATCTTACAGCTGTAGCCCGTATAGGAGAGTCTATTCAGCCATCCTAGCCGGAAGATGGTAGAGGTTTGATGCAGATCAGAGCGCTGCTCCGGGTAGCAGGAGAGCAGAATACTGCAGTGTCTCAGTCACGTAACAGAATTCATAGCAGATCTGTGGTGGCTGACACAGTTCAGTCGGCTCACATCTCAAGATCGCCTCCGCAGCGTGAGGGACGAGGGCATCGCCAAGGGTAGTACTTGGGTCGGAACCACGGGTAGCACGATCATCGGCTCGACCGTGATGACCATCGTCGAGTGCCTACGCCCCCTCCGAGGGGCGGATCATATGTGCCCCAGCATTATGATGATAGGCACCCGTACAACGAGGAGCGGAGGATGCCAGTTGACCCAAGAGAGCTAGGGTTTGATGCGAGGTCAATTCTGGTGCAAGGTTTGGTAGACAGGAACCGAGCACACAGAGAAGGGCAGGACAGAGATTGCCCGACTGGAAGCAGAGTGCATGTTTCTGGTCCCGAGTGTTTTAGCAGAGCCATCGGGGCTGCAGAGATCCCTCCCAACTTCAGGTTGGTGACTGGAGTTAGTAAGTTCACTGGTGAGTCGAAGCCTGACACTTGGCTTGAGGATTATGGAGTGGTTGTACAGATCGGTGGTGGAAATGATGAGGTGGCCATGAAGCACCTTCCCCTGATGTTTGAAGGGCCGGCTAGGGCTTGGTTGAATTAGTTGGCTCTGGGCAGTATATTCAGCTGGGAAGAGTTAGCCCGAGTGTTTGTCAGAACGTTCGAGGGCACATGCAAGCGACCTGCCGGGTTGACAGAATTGCAGCATTGTGTGTAAAAACCGAATGAAACTTTGAGGGATTACATCCAGAGGTGGACCACATTGCATCACTCTGTGGAGAATGTGTCTCAGCATCAAGCAGTTTGCGCCTTCAAGGAGGCGTTCGGTATAGGGAGCTTATCCTGAAATTTGGTCGGACAGGAGACATGACCCTGACACGAATGATGGAAATAGCCGCTCGGTACGCAAACGGCAAAGAAGAAGACCGACTCCGCAGCGCCAAGGGCAAACCAGTCGGCCAGGATACTGGAGGACGTAATTCCAATCGGAAGTAGAAGCGCAAAGCAGAACCTGTGGGTCCAGGAGAGGTTGCAGTCACGACCCAAGGAAAATTTAAGGGAAAGCCTAAAGGGCCCTGGATCCCCAAGAAGGTGAAGGATCAAGTAGGAAGCGCTGTATTGGATTTGCCATGTCACATTCACATCAAGAAAGATGAGGAGGTTAATCTGATTTATCCCGAACATACCAGTCGACAGTGTCGAGTCCTTATACAGCAGTTCCAAGAAAAACAAACCAGTGAGAAAGAGAAGGAATTTCGTAAGGATGAGGACAAGGAAGAGGATGATGAAGGATTTCCGAATGTCAATTCCACTTTGGTGATTTTTGCTGACATTGAAAATAAAATTCGACTGAAAGTCATCAACATAGAAGTAAACATGGTTGATCTGGCAACAACGACGTATCTGAAATGGTCAAAGACTCCCATCACATTCGACCAGTCTGACCACCCGCTGTACGTTGCCACCCCGGGAGGCAAGCATTGGTGGTCGACCCAGTCGTTGGGGGAACCTGATTGACCAAAGTCTTGACGGATGGCGGCAGTGGCTTGAACGTTTTGTATGCTGAGACCCTCTGAGGGATGGGCATTCCGATGTCCAAGCTTAGCGATAGGCAGCATGCGGTTCCACGGAGTTATACCTTGAAGGAAAGTCGATTCACTCAGCCAGATCATTCTTGACGTGGTTTTCCGTGATTCAAAGAATTACCGTAAGGAAAAGTTGACATTTGAAGTTGTGGATTTTCACACTGCCTATCATGCTATCCTGGGCAGAACTGCGTATGCTCGTTTCATGGCTCGACCATGTTACGTGTACCTCAAACTCAAAATGCCTAGCCCTAGGGGCGTGATTACAGTCACTAGTAATCGGCAGCGAGGAGAAGAGTGCTTCCAGAAGGGCTCGAATATTGCCGATGAACTGATGGCAGCAGTAGAAATGGAAGAACACAAGAAGACTGCAGATCCGAGTGATTTGTTGAGACCTAAGAAGCCTGCTTCGGAATCTGCATTTAAGTCGTCTGGTCAGACAAAGTCAGTTCATATTCAGCCGACTGATCCCAATGTTGCTCTGACTCATATCTCAACAACACACGACAGCAAATAGGAAGAAACGCTCATCCAGTTCCTCCGTGAGAACTGGGACATCTTCGCATAGAAACCTTCTGACTTGCCAGGTGTACCCAGGGGACTGGCTGAGCACCGTTTGCGAGTTGACCCAAAAGAAAAACCTGTCAAAGAGCATCTCCGACGGTCCACCATGGAGAAAAGATAGGCAATTGGCGAGGAAGTGGCTCGGCTTCTGGCAGCTGAGTACATCCGAGAGATTTACCACTCCGAGTGGCTCGCCAATGTCGTTATGGTCCGCAAGAAAGATGATTCACTCCCTATGTGTATTGACTTCAATCATATCAATCAGGCCTGCCCGAAAGATCACTTCCTTCTCCCCCGCATCGATCAAATAGTCGACTCGACTATGGGATGTGAGCTTTTATCACCCCATTTGGGTGCTTTTGTTATGTTACTATGCCCTTTGGTCTCAAGAATGCTGGTGCCACATTCATGCGCATGATATAGAAGTGCCTGCTCACTCAAATTAGTCGGAATGTGGAAGCATATATGGACGACATCGTGGTTAAGTCGTGTAAAGGTTTCGATCTGCTGACTGACCTCGCTGAAACCGTTGCCAATCTGAGAAGATATGATATCAAGCTTAACCCATCGAAGTGTATATTCAGAGTTCCTGGTGGAAAATTACTCAGTTTCCTTGTTTCCGAATGTGGGATCGATGCAAACCCAAAGAAAGTTGGCGCAATACTCCGAATGAAATGCCCTGTGCGCATATACGACGTGCAGAAGATTACTGGTTGTTTGGTCGCTTTGAGTCGATTCATCTCTCATCTCGGTGAAAAGGCATTGCCTCTTTACCAATTGATGAAGAAATCTGATAAGTTCGAGTGGACTCCTGAAGCTGATGCGGCGTTTGCAGAGCTCCAAACCCTGCTTTCCACCCAGCCGGTGCTCGCTGCTCCAATCAGCAAAGAGCCTTTACTACTTTATATTGCAGCCACTGGACAAGTTGTCATTATAGTACTCATGGTCGAGCGGGAAGAAGAAGGTAAATCCCATAAGGTTCTGCGCCCAGTGTACTATATTTCTGAACTCTTAACTCCGTCCAAGCAGAGATATCCGCATTATCAGAAGCTTGTCTATGGAATTTACTTGACCACGAACAAGGTTGCACATTATTTCTCAGATCACTCTATCACAGTCGTCAGCGACGCTCCATTGTCAGAAATTCTGAACAATAGGGATGCAACTGGTCAAGTGGCAAAGTGGGGGATTGCACTCCTTCCGTTGGATAGTTTGAAGCAAAGAAAGCAATCAAGTCCCAAGCAATAGCAGATTTCCTCGTCGGGTGGATCAAACAGTAGCAACCGACTCAAGTTCACTCGGAACATTGGACTATGTTCTTTGATGGATCCAAGGTGTTGAATGGTTCTGGCGCTGGAGTAGTTCTGGTATCCCCCCGAGGTGACAAACTCAGTTATGTCCTTCAGATTCACTTTGATTCCTCCAACAATGAAGCTGAATATGAAGCACTTTTGTATGGGTTGCGAATGGCCATTTCACTCGGCGTCCGTCGCCTAATGGTTTACGGCGACTCAGATTTGGTGGTCAACCAAGTGATGAAGGAGTGGGACGTCAGAAGCCCAGCTATGACTGGCTATTGCAATGCAGTGAGAAAGTTAGAAAAGAAGTATGAAGGGCTAGAGCTCCACCACATTCCCCGACTGAAGAACCAGGCAGCGGATGACCTGGCAAAGATAGGTTCCAAGTAGGAGCCCATTCCCAGCAATGTGTTATTGGAGCATCTTCACACACCATCAGTTCAAGAGGATCCCTTCACAGAAGAGCCCCCGCAGCCTAAGAGTTCTGCTGATCCGACTGAAGTTGAAATCCCAGCCGTGGTCGACTTAATCATGGAGGTTTTGGTCATCATTCTTGATTGGACAGTGTCGTATATCGCATATATTCTCAGGAAAGAGCTTCCAGAAGACGAAGATGACGCACGTCGGATTGTCCGTCGATCCAAAGCCTTCACTGTGGTAAGTGGCCGACTATACAGGGAGAGTGTGACTGGAGTTGCTCAACGATGCATTACCCCAGAGGAAGGTCGAATGATCCTCAATGATATCCACTCCAGAACCTGGGGTCACCATGCATCCTCTCGGACGATCGTGGCTAAAGCATACCAAGCAGGTTTTTACTGGCCACAAGCAAATGAAATGGCAAAAGAAATAGTCGACAAATGTGAGGGCTGCCATTTCTACTCCAACATGTCCCACAAGCCGCTTCAGCTTTGAAGACAATCCCACTCGTCTGGCCATTTGCTATTTGGGGGTTGGATATGGTTGGACCCCTGAGGACTGGCAGAAGTGGTTTCACCCACCTGCTTGTTGCAGTCGACAAGTTCACTAAATGGATTGAAGCCAAACCCATCAAGAACCTCGACTCGGGTACCGCCATCAGCTTCATTAGGGAGTTAACATTCAGATATGGAGGCCCGCACAACATCATCACAGACAACGGTTCAAACTTTGATTCAGATGAGTTCAGAGCTTTCTGTGCTTCCCAAGGCACCCGGGTCGACTATGCTTCAGTCGCTCACCCACAGTCGAATAGACAAGCGGAAAGAGAAAATGGTTTGATCCTCCAAGGGTTGAAGCCCAAATTAATGCGCGACCTCAAGCATGCGGCTGGTGCCTAGGTAGATGAGTTACCATCAGTACTGTGGGGTCGAAGAACAATGCCAAATCGGTCGACTGGACGAACTCCCTTCTTCCGGGTCTATGGAGCCGAAGCCGTGTTGCCGACTGATTTGCTCCACAATGCCCCGTGAGTAGAGCTTTTCTTAGAGGCAGAAGCAGAACAAGCCAGGCACGACGCTGTTGGTCTTCTGGAAGAGGAAAGAGAAATTGCCCTGATCAGGTCGACCATCTATCAGCAAGACCTTCGTCCATTCCATGCTAGAAACGTAAGAGGTCGAGCATTTCAGGAAGGGGACCTTGTTCTCAGAGTGGATCAGCAACGACAACACAAGCTCGCTCCCGCCTGGGAAGGCCCCTTCATCATCACCAAAGTGCTCCACAACGGAGCATACCACATGTACGATGTGGCACACAAGAAAAACGAGCCACGCGCTTGGAATGCGGAGCTGCTCCGCCATTTTTATACTTAAACATTCAGGCTGTTGAGATGTAATAAGAAGTACCTTTCAGTTTGTTTATCAAAGACATGGTTTAACAATCTCCTAAATGATTGTTATTACTTATACATGTGTTCAAAATCCCCCAGTGGGTGGCTTAGCCGCAAATCCGATTCTCTTAAGTTTCAAAAACAAAATCCTACCGAGCGAAGAGCAAGCCTCTCACTCAGGGGCTTAGCTGCAAATCTGATCTACCTAAGTTTGAAAAAATCCTACCGAGTGGAGAGCAATCCTCCCACTCGAGGGGCTAAGCTATAGTCCGTACTCGCCTAAGTTTAAAAAAATCCTACCTAGTGGAGAGCAATCCTCCCACTTGGGGGCTTAGCTGCGAATCCGATTCGCCTAAGTTTGAAAAAAATCCTACCGAGTGGAGAGCAATCCTCCCACTCGGGGGCTTAGCTGCAGTCCCGTACTCGCCTAAGTTTTAAAAAATCCTACCGAGTGGAGAGCAATCCTCCCACTCGGGGGGAGGGGGGGCTTAGCTGCAGTCCTATACTCGCCTAAGTTTAAAAAAAATCCTACCGAGTGGAGAGCAATCCTCCCACTCGGGGGCTTAGCTGCAGTCCCAT